>NW_010181006.1:25742-59026 GCF_000695765.1 Mesitornis unicolor
GAAAACAGGTTAGTTTTCATTGTAATTCTGAATGAGAAGTTGTTCATAATGAAGGGAAATCCTTTAGGATGGAAATGTTGAAGATTTTAGTGTTACCTACTGGAACCATCAGATGGCTGAAGCCACAAAGTTATGAAAAAGATCACGTTGCCCAGGCAACAATTTTTTCACAGTCAGCAGATCAGTCTTGCAACTTATTTGTAGCTTTTCTGAAGGAGAGAAATACCATTGCAGAGGAATGCTGGCAACAAACAAACAAAAAAGCACTGTTCCTAGAAGTAGTAAAAATATAGGTTTGATTACATAGGTATGAAGGAAAACATGATCTATGCTTCTGCAAAAAGGCAAAATCCCAAGCTTTTAAAGAAAGAACTCATGGTATGCATGGAAAATACTCAATTTTTGTACATGGTTTGCATGAGCACGAAGTCAATTACGTACACTTATAAATGGCTAGTTACCCATCTAAGAGATAAACATGCTTCCCATGCAGAGAAACCCAAAATCTGTCGCTACATCCTACAAAGCAGCTATAATCATTTATTTAGCAAGTCACTGAAATTTATATTCATATTCCATGCATTTCAACATTTGTGTAGAGTTTGAGAATTTGCCACACTTCTCAGCTGTCATAAATTTTATTTTGGTGCTGGTTTATGTCAAGTAACATTAAAAAAGAAATGAAACAGGGAAGAAAGAAATGAATACAATTAGTTACGAAGTTCTAAGAGAGCTTTTATTACCATTTATCCTTGTGAGCAGCAACGTGTGTCCAGTAACTCAAGACTCAAATAAATAGGCTCTAGCAGTGCATTTTTCCCACTGACACCAAGTTACATCTAAGGAAACAGTTCAGGTATTTCAGGAGAAAACAACAGGTAAAAAACATTTTCTGAAGAACCTGAACTGCCATCCCTTGTTGAAGAGGTGTTATTTCTGTCTCCATGACAGTGAAACTTCCCAATGATCCATAAACCTGGTCTACAGTCACTCTGGAAACAGCACTTGTCCCAGTTTCATGGGTTATGCCTTATGTAGAAGTACACCTGAAACGCTATTTTAAGAAGAGATTCTCTCTGACAGCCACTTTTCAATCAGATGCAACTGTGACCCCTCCAACCAGCAGAAGTTTTATTTCCTACCTCAGCACAAACTTCTACTTAGGGTTTACACGCAGAGAGGACATGCAGGTAGATGTTTTACTCCTTGTTATGCTTCCAAGATGAGTTTTAAAAAGAATTCTTGTAAATGCAAGTCCAGGTACGCTCTCAGACAAGCATGAGTGCTTTACTCAATTAAAGTCTTGTTCTTTCTAGGCAGCTGCCAAAGCCCTCCATCTTTCTGGACCTGTTTTGACTTGCTTGTGCTGAGGCTCTGGAGAGGAGGGATTTAGGAGAACAGCAGAAACAGCATTTCAATTGCAATTCCCTCTTTCAAGAATTTTCTGTCTTTGGAGGCGATGAGCCAAGATGCTTTGGATTCAGGTGGCTGCCAGTGACACCACAGCCCTGGATCAGGCATGCTGGCTTCTGCCCTTCAGAAAGGTCTTAAAAAGCTACAAAAAGCCCACGGGAAAAAGTGCTGCCTGGAGGGAAAGAAGGAGCTGTCACTGAGAGCTGAGGTCCTTTGGTTTTCAGCTGCGTGCAAAAGAGTAACACACGGCCTACCATGCAGCTCCCATTCCCATATCATATATGCATCTAAGATAAGCAGAATGATAAATGGGGGGAGAAGGAAAGAAAGATCAATTCAAGTATCAAATGGCCAGCCCTCGGCCAAAACACATTGCGTCACTAGCAGCATCTGTGCAAATTGCCCCACTTTGGGAACCTCCCTCAGTTCTGTTGCATAATTCTACTACAACATTAATTAATAACATGCACTAATCTGCACTTAAATTCCCTTTGTACCCAGATGTTGATATGACCCCTAGCTAGTCACTCATGTCTAGGTTGATGCATCATCTGATAAACTCAGGCAGCTTTCCTCTGCTCAGAAAGCAAAAATCTCAGCAGCATAAAGCATCTAGTATCTCAAAGCATGAATCTCTGTGCATTTTTTGCATCCAACTCCTATCTGTTATTTCTCCATAACTGGGACACACTGTGACTTATACCCCTTTACCTGTCACCCTTAATTTTGGTCTGAATATATGAGATTCAGCTGTGTATTTCAGATGCTACCGGCATTTCAAAACCTGGTGTAATATGAAGGTTTCCTTAGCAACTGTCACCATAGGAAGCCCTTTAAAGATGCCTTTCCTGACTCTTGTAATTCTGCTTTTCGGAGGTTTATACAGGTAAATCAGATATAAAGTTTTGATGTGAACTTACAAAACAGCAGCAGAAAGATAAGTGTATTGAGTTTGAATGCAAACAGCTTATTTCTGAATATGTCCTGAAAACATTCTTTCCATTTAAGCTCATAGTATTATATCCAGCAACTTGCACAAAAGAAAGCAGAAGGGATAACTTTTCTAAAAATAGTAGCCAAAAAAAAATCTTCTCTTCCAAGAAAGCTTGTTTATATGATCACCTTTGATAGGAATGAGTCATACTATATATTTATTATTATCTGTCATGTTAAGATAATTAAACAGCTGGTTTATGAACCATTGAACTAGCGTGTTGGTTGATGATGCTGTAGGTTTAGTTGCAATTCATACTCAAGTCCATCTTTCATAATAATCTAATAATGAGGTATCAATTAATTATCACAGCTTTGAAAGGAGAGTGAGGAAAATGCCACTGCTTCAGTGATGTCTCCAGTAATATTTTATTTTCTCTTTAATTATATCCCGAAAGCAAATCCAGCCAATATACCTGCAGCAAAGTCACCACTTGTAAATGGCAGGCTAGCAGACCATCAATCAATAGGCTCTCCGCAAGGAGATACCTCTTTTATGCTGTGCAAAACATGAGTCTGATTTTACAGGAGACACAAGCAATAAAATACCTGCTGCTAATATCTCATGTGATGATTCCCTTTTACTTGTGTACTTGCCACTGTGAAATATTACTGAAATAAGCTGTTTTCAAGCATGATGCTTTCAGCATCAGTAAAGCAGCATTTCACTGGCAAGGAAAAAACCCCAAACATCCTATTTATGCAAGACCCCTTGCAGAAATGTGCTATATCTGGAGGAGGCAGCCATCATAAAATGTTTTTCTCAGAAAACATAGCTGTTGCCCATGATAAAGAATTATCCAAATCTCACAGCAAGACAGAAGCATGGAGGGTGAAGTGAAGAATATGAAGAAAATCCTGCCAAGCTTTGTTTGGAGATGGACCTCTGCTCTCTTTGCTTGGGAGACTGGCAAGCTTTTCCAGCTGCTGTTAAGAAACATTTATTTTCCCTAGCAGCCTATGGATAGTGCTCTCTCCCAGCCCTTCTCTGAGCACACATTTGCATATGAACCATTTAACAAATAAAAAATTTCTGGTTGACGAGACTGCAAACCAATGGCAAAGCCAAGGCTGCAGACAGGAGGAGGCATGAACTGAGAGCCCTTTTATGGGCACATGGTAAATAAGTGCAACAGAAAAACTGATGCAAAAGGAGGCCAGTTCATCTAAGAGCTGTTGGGAGGATTTGATAGCATGATCAAAAGTGTTGCTAGTATTTTTTGCATTGAGCAGTTGCAATCCTCTGTGCTTGCTGCCCATTTGCCCAGTAGAAACAAAGTTTGGTCCTGTAAAGTTGGAGTGTCTAATTGGAGAAGAAAGACAAATTAAGAGCAAGTGACCTGGGAGAAGCTATCGTTTTGGAGGAACTTGTTTTTCTACATCATCTTTGATCTCCAGAGCCACACAGGCAAAAACTGTCAGTTCTCCTGCAGATCTGTCCCACTTTCTGAAACAACACCTCCTTTTCTTCCTTCCACAGGTCCTGAGCTTTGCTCCACCTTGTCAACACCTCCTCCCACCCACTTCTGGGGAAAAGGAGAGTGCCCAGACGAGGCTGCCATTGAGACTGTGTGCCATGTAGAGGGTCAGCCCAGGTGCGTATTCTCCTCACTGCAGCTGCTGTGAAGCACCAACAGATAAAAGGAAAAAGCAAAATGCTTAAATCCCCCAAGCACCTTAAATAAGCCTTCAGGTATTATCAAAAGAGAATATTCCAGGAATGGACAGAAATTCTTTCAAAACTGCTTAGAAAATTTAGCTTTCAAAATAAAGTTTGGGACAGGAAGCACAGGTCTAGGAGTGACAGGAGCAGGGCTTTGCCACACTTTTATCATCAATGCTAATGAACATTGGCTTCTGCATAGGACAACTACGTTACTCTCAAACCAAACCTGCCCATTTGACACAAGAGGCTCTGCCAAAAGGCCAGGTTTCTGCTGCTGTTTAGATAACCTCTTTTTAAAGCCCACTTTTCAAGAAACTCAAGTAAATCATATAGATTCACTTTTTGAAAGTGGCTGGAGTAAAGGCTTGCAAGTTTTGAAAGGTCAGTCATGGTTATTGACTGTTTCATAACAGTACTAAAAGCCTTTTCATAGCAAAAGCACTTGATCACTGAAAAAATATCGATTCAGGCACCAGAAAATACCACTATGTAGGGCATGAAGAATATTGCAGAGCAGAAGAACTTAAACACACAAAGAACAATTCATAAAAGCTTTTCACAGTTGGCCCTAAAGAAAAAGGATTATTAGATCTTTATTACTTTAATTGCTAGCTGGACAAACCACTGCTATGTTATGATGTTGATTTTAAGGAGAAATACAAACCCATTCTCATTTTTTTCCTCTGTGGTTTCCCCTCTTTGACTTTTCCTCCTCAGAGAAGCTGTTTTCTGGCTTGTGGCAACTGTGGTATTCACACCCAGAGAGTTGACAACTCTCCATATCCATTCCTAAACAAAACCTCATTTCTCAGCCTTTTGCATCACCTCCAAGGCATTTCGATATACAACAGGATGAACTAGAAAAATGGGACAGCACCATTCAACCAAACATTTTCTGTTGTGCCTGGTGATTGCTTGTTGCAATATGTACTTTATTAAAATTATTACACGTGCTCATACTTGGGACTAAGGGGATAAAGGTCAGTTCCAAAGCTTACACTGTGAACACAGAAAGTTTTGCAAGACCCACATGTCAGTAGATTTCTTGAGTCTGCCAACATATACAAGGCTGCTATGGGAAAAAGATGTTTAAATATAGTTTTGAACAACTGCATGAATAGTCAAAGTGCCAAGTTGTCCCTCAGGAGTAAGTTCACAAATGTGCTGCAGTGTGATCATGGGATGCCATCCTAGAGAGATGGAAGATGCTTAACCCAGGAATAAGAGATTACAGTTTCTTCTCTTAGGTTTCCAACATGAAGTTACAGATAGGTTTCTAAAGCTTGGGTGGCAAGCAAGGACAACAGAAATTATTCTTTGAGACTATGCCATAAAGTAAATAACTTGTCCTAGAATCATGTGGCATTTTCTGGGGTTAAATCCCAGAAAAAGGCGTTTGTTGGCTTCAGATAATATCACAGTTGAACAGATCATACAGTTATGCACAGCAATATATATCTACCTGGGACTATTGGTTTTTTCTGTTTTTGGAATGAAAGTGTAGATAGACTGATATGAGCCTGTAAGTGCTTCTCTTTACAAACTCATTAAAGAAATATAAATTATGTGCATTCAGGCTTCTAAAGTTGGATGGGCTGGGACAACAGGGAGCAAGGGGCATTGCAAATTCAACATTTTTCTCTTGGAAAATCTATAAAGAACAAAAAAATAAAAGAGGGAATTAGCTTAGCTGATGTTTACAGAAACTGAATCCATCTCCCTTTGGCTTACATACATTAACATCTAGAGAACGTGACTGCAGGAAACGTGTTAAGGATAACATACAGGGTTTCTAATGCAACACAGACAGAAATTTCCATTAACTTGTTAGTAAATGTGGACAACATGCTTTATGAATTTCTTAGTGGGCATTTTAACCGAGTTAAAAGTTACAGCAGTGTGAAATCCTTTCAGATTGTGCTATTACCAGGATGCAGATCAGTGCATAAGAAATAAGCTGTGGTGACAGCTCTGTGTACCTGGAGTCAGCATCTACCACAGTTCCAGTGCTAGAAAAACCACAAGAAACATAATTAGGACTTTGAAAAAATGTAACTTATGACACTGAATAAAGCATGAACTTGGCTGGTGTTTGCTTTGAAGCTTGAATAACACCTTATGTTTTAGTATTTGCTACACAAGATGTACCTTGATCAGTATCAAAATAAGATGTCTTCCCTGGTGCAGTACTATTCCTGCATGTGCTGCTGATGTCCATCAACAAATGCCATTCGAAAGCTTCTTAACTAATCACACTACATGAATGTGTTTTGCATCAGTGTTCAGAATTCAAATATACTTGCTAGAAAAATTCTCGGTTTTACTTCCTAATCAAAACGATGACTTCCACGGTCTGACAGGCAGTGGAGCAGTTGTTTACTACCCATTGAAAATTCACTCAGTGCTGCTCAAGAATAATCTCCAGGAATGCAGCTCAGTTGATTACTGTCACACATTCTCTTTTAACACTGCTGCAATAGGCCATTCAGGTTTCAATCACAAGGGCCACGATTCACTGAGAGACAGAGGCCACCTCGCAGCCCACCTCCATTAACCACCACCAGTGTGTGCACTTTCTGGAGCAGAAAAGTCCCTTATCCCAGCCACAATTTTATCTATAGGGGCTGGATGCTTCTGCAAATCCATACACTTTCTCAGAGCATCACTACAGAGGAAAGACACTGGTGATGGTAACAGGAGCAAAAGAAACTTCAGATGTCATGTTATCATCAGACCATCCTGGAATCAAAAGATCCCTTAAGTCAATATTGAAATCCCAATGCACTCAGTGCTATACTAGCGTGTAAGTTCACACAGTCCTTAAGACCGGACAATCTAGGCTTCCTTTTTTTTTCCACTTTGTATTTTTTTTTCATGTACTTTGTCTGTTATTCCACTCCTTCCATTACTGCCTTTTACTGTTTGCCCTTTCTCTGGTCAGCCTCACAAATTGGGACAACAAAGACCAAGAAAAAATTTTTATGTTGTGAGAGTTTCATTTCTTAAAGTGATAATCTTGTCTTTAATAAACTTAGAGCAAGCCCAATTTCTCTGTAACGTTTTTACCCGTGCTGATGAAGGAGAAAGACATGTCTGAAATTATTTACCTCTAGCCAAAATGCTCTTACTGTGCAAGTGGGAACTGAACCCCACTCTTTCTTTCCAGAGGCAGGTGACCCACCCAGCACATGCATTTCTAGATGTTATCTCGTCACAACCATGTAATAACGATGTTTTACTCCAAGCCTCTGAGGTACATAAACAGAACCACTTGAGAGGCATTTTGGAGAAGAACAAAGTCCTGACTTCGCAGTTATCCTGAGCAATTATTCCCATTTATGTAAAGAAAGACAAAGATTTAAATTCCAGTAAAGAAGCTTTTCACCATAAAAACAAGGCTACTTTTCATTTCCTGACTCACGTGCACAGAAATAATTTGTGGGCTGCTTATGTATGGAGAATGCATCTTTCACACCAGATAGCAAATATTTTCTTCTGAAAATTAAAACTATACTCTGTGGCAATGTTTGCTATATGTTCATTAGAGAAAGATTGATCATATGGGGCTAGCTTTTGAAGATGATCTGTGTAGCCCTTGCTTTGCATGCTATTGTACTGAGCATATGTTTTCTGCTACAGTTGACAGGTGGTAGTGTTTTTTTATTGAAAACTATTGACATCAGGGTCAAAATAGTTGGATATTTTATTTTTCTGTTCCAGGTCTGGAAAAATGTAATTAAAAATAATAGACAGGTTCTTATTTTAATTTTTAACTGTGTGCGTGCCCAGTTGTGTGTGTGAATAGCAGCGAAACTAGAAGTGTGTTATGCTGTTCATGCCTCAAAAAGCAAACCCCCACACTAGAGTTGAAAAGCACTTTTCCCTTTGAAGTGACACAAGACAATACATACAGAAATTCAGTATTATCTTTTGGCAGCATGGGGGGACTGACTCGGCCTATAGACAGATTAACCTCATTTGTGAGGTGTGCCCAGCAAAAGCTTCCCCTCTGATAACTCTTGCATTTGTGCAGCTGGTGCTTACTTGACCAGTTACAAAGTGATAAGGAAGATTAGAAAACCAACTCCTGCCTAAGATTATTTTAGGGTTTTTTTTTTCCTTCCCCAGAAAATACTTAACAAGTAAGCACAGAACTGCATATTTATTTTTTGCTATTCTAAAGACATCCCAATATTTCAGTGGCTCCTAAAACCTTAGGCAACACCTCCTTTGGAAATCTTACCTTGAGAACAGAGCACCTGCCCTTTAGCTCTGTCATCAGGTGTCCCTCAATTGCCTATTTCTTGTATAAATTAGTGTGTATAAATATAAAAACTTTCCAAATTGTAGGAGATTTAAAAAGCTGCAAGGTCTGTTCTTTCAAAAAAAAAAGAAGTGGTTTGGTCTTTTTTACTACTTTCTGCTAAAAGAAGTCTGGATTTTAGTGATTTATTTTTTTCTGCAGTCAACAAGGATAAAGAAAAGCATGACTTTGCTAGGTGTTAAAATCAAAAGGAAAAAGCCTCAAAGCACTTGTGGGAATGAGTAATAAGGGTAATACCAGCAAAATATTACAACTGCATTTTTATTTACAAAGTTCTTTACATTCTCTTGTTTACTAAAATGAGCATCCCTTTAAACTAATCACTAAGTAGAAAGTTAGTAAAATACTCAGATAATTACAGATTACCCTTCAGTCTGAAGCATTTGTAGACAAATACAGACTAAATTGAACCAGTATGTTTCATCTAATGCAGACAGAAATGAGATTAAAATCCCCATGAAACTAAAAATCACCCAGTTTGTTCAAGCTTATTCCCTTAATTGGGAAAAAAATTGTACCAACTACAGACAAATCAGTAACATGAAACTAACCTAACAGAATAAATATTTCAGCAAAACTGATCATTGACCTGTCATATTATGATCATACCAACCAAAATGAATTTTAAAAGTTGTGCTAATTTATGTTTTGGACCACCTAAAACAAGAATAAAGGCTGGTGCCTTAATAAAGCACATTGCCAGAGATGTGAGAAAAACATCAGTGTGATGTTTAACAAGAAACCAGCATTAATGTAGCTATTAAAACTATTAATTATGTCCACAGCTTTGTGATTTCTTAACCAGTTTCAATACAGTTTTATTCTTACTAATGTTAAGATTAATTTCCTGACTTAATATCCCATTTCAAATTTTAATTTCAAGCTATTTTAAACTCAGCATATAAACTCTCAGTTCAGAAAGCACATTCATTAAATTATAGAAAGGGTCAGAAATTTTGTAGTTGTCTGAGCTAGAAACTAGTTTTTAAACCACACGTCCTGATTTTCCCATTATTTAAGAAAAACACATAAATGGGGAAGAAAGAAAAAAAAGAAAAAGCCTCTGAAGTTTATTTAAAGGAAATTTTATTCATACAGATTATTTGCCTTATTTAAATTGATGTTATTTAATCTTGGCTATTACAAGCTCCAAGGAGCTCTCTGCAGAGGACTCAGAGAAAAGCAGGCAGGATGTCCAAGCCTCTCATAGACATTCTCTCCTATTCAGGCCTCAGACTCCAGCAACATTACTTACTCTTCTACTCAAATTAAAACTACTCCCTACTTGGTAGGTGAGACAGCGATCTCCAGGACCTGTTCCCTCAAATGCAAAGTCACACCTTAACCCAACATCTGAAGTGAATTCCGCTGTATGGAGCACCTCTTTGGCTGTGAGACGCTAATGTTGCAATGATAAGAAACCCTATCCTGATGGGACAGCTAGGTATGACCCATTCCTTCTGTTTTTGGCAGCCAAGGATGGTTTTCCATCACCATGCACAGGGTGAGTCTCTGCTGGTTTACAGCACCTAAAATACCCTCATCTTTCTTCCAATCCCAAAAGGCACTGTGGCAGATAATTTTTTAAGAATCCATAAAATAAAGGCGAACATTTTGCTTCAAGTAAGACATAGGGCTTATCTTATGGCCAAGATAAAGTCTTTCCTTTCTGTGGGAACTGGGATTTCAGCCACATCACACGGCATACTGGAGTGCAAGGGGGACTGTGGGAACACGAGTCTTTTCATAAATCACTGCGAGCTGTCCCTTGCCAAGCAGCTATCCCTTGCCTCGCGTGTGATAACATAGCTGACATTTCCTTTTTTCCCCAGGATATTCTGAAGCCAATTATTCTGATACACAGATTAATGAGATGAAAGGACATCCTGACAGGTAGAAAACCTAGAACAACCATTTTGTCACGTCTTTGTATTTTAAATGTAAAAAGTGAGCATACGACATTGAGAAAATTTTTATTTATAAAAGCAAAGTTGTAGATGGATAATGATTGAATCCAGAAGCCCTGGTGTGCTAGCACACTGCTTTTGAGCATGAACTGTTAAAATGCACTCCTGCTAATAGGACTCTCCAGAGTCAAGTTTTTATCACCCACTCACACTGTGCTTACAAAAATCTGATTCATTGTTTTGCAATACCACCTCTGTCGGTGGGACCTAAGGAGTTTATTATAGCTAATACATTATAATTTAAACTAGGGTGTGCCATATCAGTGCTATAATCAATTATTCTTACATTGCAACACCCACCAGCAGCAGGAACCCTGCCTCAGACACAATGATCTCAACGGACTTGACACATTTTATCTGTTTGAATGAGTGTTTTTATAGATCATACGGTGATATCCAGACTCTGCCAGTCCTCACTGAAATTGAGTGCTTGCTTTGTTTTGGTAGTTGTCTTTGGGGATTCAGGAAAACAGATTGGAGTAATTTTGTTTTAAACAGGAGGTTGAAAACTTCATTTGCCACCCCTTACATAACACAATACCACAGTCTATCCAAAAAAAGACAAGAAACTCCAATGAAAAGTAATTCTTGTCCCATCCAGCAACTCAGAGGAGTCGTATATTCCATTTTCTGGCCTTTTATATACTGGATGAGCCATTTCTCTGAAGCAGTCAAGCTGACAGTAAAAGCAGAAAACTCTACTTCCAAAGCTCGTCACTCACCAGACTGTTAATTCATAGAAATAAAAGGCTTAACCATGTTAAAAAAAATCAATTGTTGAATAATACTTTGATTTGATGCAGAAGCATTTGCATTACAGTTCCCAAATTTAAATCCTGATTTGTCTCTTGCCAACTACTTCAAACAGAGCCTCCTTATTGAAAAAAAATTCAAGAACTGTGGAAAAGATTTCATAGAAACTTATACTGCCTATCCAAAACAGCTCAAGTAACTGAGCTATTTCCTCCCTAGAATCTGCCAAGGCAAATAGTCTGTATCATGAGATAATGATCCACATCTCAGACTAGAACAAAACTGAGATGAGAGAAAAAAAAGGAGAGAAAATGGACGTAGTGCAATTATTGTAGCTCTAAAGTAGAGAAACAGATAACCGTGATATTATGTTTACATCATTAAATATGCTTTAATGGAGACAATGATGTTTTAAGAGGATCCTCTAGTCCAACCTGTGTAACATGGACCATCAAACTTCACTTTGAATTCCTATTCATGAGCCTAATGAAGTGCTCTGGCTTAAGGGCACAGCCTGTGCTAGGATAAAACCTTTTTGGCTCTGTCTTGACTGGAAGCCCCAGAATCCCATTGTTTCACCTGAAAGCTCATTATCAGGGATATGATAAATCCTCAAATTAGGAGTGTGCCTTATTTCTTGGCATTTGCCTGCCTCCATCTTTCAGCTACTGCCTCCCGCAAGACCCCACTGCTTAGTATCAGCACAGAATAAAATGCATAAATAATAATAATAATAAAATCTTCAATTTGTGAACCCTTGTGTAGGAAATGTAAATCCACTGACAACCTCAGAAAAAGCCCTCACTCAGTACACATCTCTCAGCCTGAAAACCATCGCTCGAGCCTTGGACGCTCTCAGCAGCTAAACACCAGCCGTGTACCCTTCAGCAGACGAGGCAGGTTTTGCTGCTGCTGCGTAGCTGTCATCCCTTGCAAAGCAGCATCATGGCAACACTCATTTTATCCACACAGAAGTGCCTGATACAGCTTTTGGTTAAGCGCATCATTATATCAAAAGTAGAGTACAAGTGTCTTGAAGAGAACATGTACCTCTCTGAGCTGAGGACTGGTGGAAAGCAAGCCACACTAATGGGGCTGCCTAAATAGTGGTCTGGGCTCAAAACTCAGTTTTCCATACAACCTGCAGCTCAAAGACACACAGCCACAGACCCAGCTCCACATGAACTAGGGTCATTCAAAGCCTTCTGCACCAGTGCACCATTGCACCCCAGGCCAGCAAGAAGCAAGCGCATCTCCTCAAAAGTGCCAGGCACTGGCGAGGTGGATTCAGTCAGTCATGCTTTGCCGCCTTTCCCCATGCAAGGAACCAAAACACTTGGGTTTCATGCAAGCAGAGAGCATTTGTCTTGCTCCAAGCTAGCTCAAATGCCATCTGAACACAGGCTTTATTGGTCCATCCCTATGCTGCCCTGTACTCTGTCTCCTTCAGCATTTTCAACCAGAACATCCAAGCTGCCAAGCTCTCTGTGAAGAGGGGCCCATTTCACCCAAGCACAAATGAGCCGCCTTCTGCCCTCCTCCCTGTTTTTCCCCAATAATCTGTCCTCTTCTTACCACATGCTGCAAGTGTTGTTGCAATTAAAAATTCAATCAAAACCATTCCTAGTCCCACCAGCCCCCTTAAGATTTTGTTGTAACATCTCACACAAGAGATGCTCTTTGGCCTGAGCGGGGTCACAAATCAATACGTAGTTTTGGAGCTGAGTATCTGTAGCGTTCTGTGTAGGCTGTAACGACTTAAAACTGTAAAGAATGAGCTGGGGCTGTTTTGTCACCATTTATTATGTTGATTGTGTATTTATTCCTTGAAGCAGGATTCTGCTTAATGTTCTGTGCTTTGAAAAAGCCTGGCAGCTGGTGTAAATGAGTTATAGACCCATTTGCCACCAAATCAAAGCCCAGAGCCAGATCAAAGTCAGATAAAAAAATCATTTTTCTGTCACAGACTGGATGGCTTCTTCTCTGCCCTGTAAATAAAATTGATATTATTTCATCCAACTTCTATTTTCTCCTGATCAAAATATGATTATGTCTAATGCTATCCTGTCCAGGGCACTGAAGTTATACGAGATGCGAAAGCTTATTGATGTATTCAATTACTGGATGCTGCTCCATTGTCTGCTGAGCAGAGATGCTCAGTTATCGGTTCTTTAGAGCTGTACATTTCTGCCTAACAAAGTCATAACACCCACAATTACCTGCCTGATGGATGGAAAACAGAAATATCTCACGAGTCCAATGCTGTTATCGACTCTTCTCCATCTCTAAAATTGCTTTATATTAATGAGATTAGAGCTGTAAAAGAGGTATCACAAGATTTAATTATTTATTTTTTTTCTCCTGTGGTAGCAACATGCTCATGTTTCTTGATCTGCATAATGATTTTTCTATAGCACAGCATTTCCACAGTAAGAACTGGATGAAATGTGAAAAGCAATGAAATGTAACCCTTCTAGGGCTTACACATCTATTTTCAGACTATCTAGACATCAAACCCATATACCACAATAGTTGTCACAAGAATCCTTAGCGGAACTTGCACTGAAAATGTGAGACACCCTTGCATGTAATTAGGCTGAAACACACAGGCTAATCTCTCAGGAGCTAGGTGCATCAGCTGCGGGTATCCATGGTATTTATAAAAATACTGAATATCAGTGACATTTTTCTCTCTATGACTTTTCAGCAACAACTGCCCGTGCTTTATTACTGTACTGAGTAATGAGTTGGCTTATGCAGAATCCTGCTCTCCAAATGCCAACACACTCTCACCTGTACCGTTTTCAGAGGAAATCTAGTTGGAGGTTATATGACGGCTGGTGGGGTATTTTTACCCCTGCCTTGGGCATGTAAGGGATTTTTTTCATCGAATAGAAACACCTTCTCTTACTATAATTTACTCTGATAAGACAGACAAGGAGAGGTATTTTCCACATGGCTGTTCTGGGATGCTGTCCCTGCAGGAAGCATTGAGATTTAAATATAAACAATATAGCTGTGATACAATGCAACTGCCCTAAAGGCTGCTGAGGCTGGTTCTATGTTTATTATTATTTGTGCTACACAAAAAAAGCATTTCAGCCTCATCATTAAACAGAGCAAGTTTCAATCAAGGAAGAAGTTACTGTGGAAGTGAAGTATGTGGAGATAATCCTGTAAGTATAGCAACCTGAAAAAAAAATAATCCTGGTTCAAATAGGTTGAGGAAGGTGATTCTGCCCCTCTACTTTGCTGTCATTAGACCCCACCTGGAGTACTGTGTCCAGTTCTGGGGCCCCCAGTATAAGAAGAACATGGAGCTGTTGGAGCGGGTCCAGAGGAGGCCACAAAGGTGATCAGGGGCTGGAGCACCTCCCCTGTGAGGACTGGCTGAGAGGGTTGGGGTTGTTCAGCCTGGAGAAGTGAAGACTCTGGGGGAACCTTATTGCGGCCTTCCAGTTCCTGAAGGGGTCCTACAGGGAAACTGAGGAGGGACTTTTTACAAGGGCAGGTAGCAATAGGATGAGGTGAATGGTTTTAAACTGGAAGAGTGTAGATTTAGACTAAATATTAGGAAGAAATTCTAGGAAGAAGAATTTTAGGAAGAGGGTGGTGAGCCACTGGCACAGGTTCCCCAGGGAAGTTGTGGATGCCCCCTCCCTGGAAGCGTTCAAAGCCAGGTTGGATAGGTCTGGTCCACCTGGTCTGGTGGGAGGTGTCCCTGCCCATGGCAGGGGTTGGACCAAATGAGCTTTGAGGTCCCTTCCAACCTAAACCATTCTGTGATTTTATGAAACTAGGCTGTTTAGAAATGCTGTTGCTCCCTGAAGTGTGCAAGAAAATATTTAACCAAGAGATTAAATTTCCCCTCCTTAACATTTAGTAATAGGCAATCTTGGCTTGGTCCAGCACAGGGCACAGTGTGATGCTGCAGCTCCCCATGCCCACTGGGAGCGATTACATCTTTCTGCAGCTCATTTTGGCACTCCTGACTGCGCATTGCATGCAGTTGGTGACATTTAATTCATCATCCTTGGTTCCCAGGAGGCAGAATTATGGAGCTCTTCAGAAGTGACTGCACAGCCCCACGTCCTGCCACTCCTCCCACCTACTTGTCTCCATCCCTGACTGGCTGTCTTGCAAACAAAAAGGGTTAAAGTGTCACTGTCACACAGATGATTTTCAGCAGTATCTCCCCCTCTCAGGTCATCATTCTGTAGCAGTCTGACTGCTGTCACCCTCCTTTATTATATATAGCAGATGACAGGAGTAATCTTTGGTTCAGAGTTGACAGTTTGTTTTACAAAACTTTAGAGTGGAGTAAGCACTATTACTCAGCATCACTGGCATATGGCTGGAGATACTCATACCAATGCCCGAGATAACCACATCTTCCCTTTAGACCCCAATTTTATTTTGGATGCATTAATACAGCATTTTTGCCAGCGTTCAGTCTGCTGTAACATTTAAGGAGGAAGGTCTGTTATACTTTAGTTCTATACTGTATTTCATACAGAAAAGCAACAGGCATTTTTCAGATTGCAGTAGTTAAAGCAGTATAAATAAAATCCTGGGAGAACATCTTTGAACACTAGACATCTGCATTTATTTGGTGATTAATTTCTTTGGACTTGTACTTTTCTCTGTATATCAAATATTATTTTCTTTCTTTACACAGGAGTCTGCAACTCTACTGTAAGAAATTCTGAATCAAGATAGTTCATTGCTATTTGTTTAGAAAGCATATGTTATCATGTGAAGTGGAACTACTTATGACATTTTCAGAAAGCTATGAATAATCACAGATCATTAAAACTGCTGATTGAAATGGTGCTTTACCATGACATTTTTAATCCATGGCACAAGCAAATGCAAATTCTCCTTAGCAAAAAGAATAAACCCACCCCAAACTGAGAGTATTATACACCAAACTATTCTGTCTACTGTATCCTAGATGTAAAATAAAGAAAAGAGTTGTTGACAAAGCCAATAGAAAAACTTCCATTGAGCTCACTGGGATCAGGTTTACTCCAGTTGTGATAATTTTCTAAAGAAAAATGAATATATGTTGCCTTTGGAAGGGAGCTCAAGTCTCCTTTCTATCACGCATTGGATCCTTCAATAGCTCTACATTCTACATATTAAAAAGCTGATTCTGCTGAATTCAGAATATTAGTCTACTCTTTCATGAAAAATAAAACAGTAGTTTCATGTAATACACATGCTGGGAATAAATCCATTTGTTTATAGAAATTGTTAAGAGAAATTGGAAGAATACACTTTAGCCAACACAGAGCATAGGGAAACTGGCATAACCCCATGTGGAGGAAGTTGATAGAGTTATCGCCTCTGCAGGCAATACCTACTGCATATGAACTCAGTATGTCTGCATCACAGGCTGCCATTCCAAATGGCCCAGGAAACTCCTCATGAACACCAGGTCCTACTTATTTCCAAATACACCTACTCTAAACAGGAAACCGCTATCTAAGAGGTGGTCATTTCCAAGCTGGTTTCTTAGTGACCAACAGGAATGAAGCAAAGTACATTCTCAGAATAGTGTTTCATATCCTCTATGCCAGGTAGTAGTATTTTAAGAAAGTTTCATTCCTGTAAAGCTAAACTGACTCTTTTTTAATTAAAAAAAATTACTGACAGGGATACTATGTGTGCGGCTAACACTTCAGAAAATAATAATTTAAAAAAACAGTCAGTGAAGAACATAATCCAAATTCCCATGGAAAGAAGGGCATCTTCATAGAGAATCATGGGAGAGCACTCCTCACCTTGTCTGCAAAGTTTCTACCATCTGCTAAAAACATTTTCAGTCAGCATCCAAAACCCCCTGCAACCCAGATGTCTCAGAGAACACCGCCATCCAGGTGGGTTTTCCTTCATTTCCTAACCCTATTTCTTTAGCAGAACCACAGGCACTGGTGTTTCTGTGTGGCTCCACTTCCATTCAAGCTGAGTAAGGAGAGGGAGGTTGTGTGAGTGCAGCAAACAGCTGGTCCAACTGAAACTTCGAACCTTACAACAAGTTCAAAGGTCTTCATAGACCAGCCCACTTCCTTGTATCCCAGCTCCTGGTCTTGTTTCCTTTGCATCCTCAATTGCTCTTCCCATCAGTCCTAGCCCTGTTAACTTCCCCACAACATCACCATGAGTTGGCCACAGCTTTGAGACAAAACCGACTGCCTGCACATGCATGGATTTGATATGAGCTTGCCAAGACAGAATTCAAGTCCCTACACCTTTGTCCTAAAATACCGAACTCAGCTATTTCTTCAAACAGCAGAACAAAGACAAATCCTGTTCAACCCTGAACTAAAGCATACTCAACCAGATAGTAATCAAGTTTGAGTAATTTTAGGCTGAATGGTATTGCTGAAGCTCATTTGCTCTATTGCCACACTCAAAGCACAGCCAGAAAGCTCTGTTCTATCCTCCTAAGCCTGCAAGTATTTATCATATTTATCTGAATAACACACACCTATTCTCCATGAGGCGACAAGACGTACATCACTGGAATGAGGACACACTATCTGCCAAATTTCAAAGGGCTACACCAGAGCTTTATGGGAACATTAAGTTTTGACCTTAAGAAAAAACACCATTTCTTACTAGGCTTTCTGTCTAACTTTCACAGGAAACTCTGGTCCAAGATAGACAACTAACGAACTTCCGCACAAGCTTGTAGAAGTTTGCCAAAATTAGAAGCAACTGAAAATGGGGCACACGTTACATTTTGAGGCTGACTGAAGTTTCCCGATGTCACTGTTTTCATCTTGCATAAGAGACAAATTTACACATTCTAAGAAAAAAACCCCTCTAAATATTTCTCAATATTATGCATCTGCCCATCTGACTCAGATAGAATTGCCCCAAAACAGGCACTGCTATTAAGTAGCAGCCTTTCCAGCTGGATCATATTAAATTCTGTATTTTAAAATTTTGAGAGTAATTTCACTTCACAGTTATATGTGAAATCCAGTAGCAAAGTTACAGTCATATGTGGGTCCTGCAGAAGGTGCAAGGTATGACAATATCTAGAGGTGAAGAATGAGAAATGCACACACTGGAATGGATCCTCACTAATGCTTTCTATATGCCATTCATTTCGGACCTAATCCAAAGTTCACTGAATTCAAAAGAATCATATTCATTATATTTGAATAAAGGCATTATTCATGAAAATACTTCTGCTTCCAAGCATGCTCTGATTAAGCATAATAATACATTCACATCTCACGAGCAGCACATAGACAAAGCAAACAATTTACAAGCTTTATTTACAAGATCTATGCAGTGAATACCTAGGAATAAAAAAACCCTTTGCTGAAATCAGGGTCAACTCACACATCAGAGGGACAGAAAACCAAGACTAAATCAGAAGTGAATTAAATTTTCATTGTATGGTTAAGCCAGTTCTCAGTATGAACTAGCTGAACAGAAGTTGAGCTTTGAGTTCATTTGATGGGATTATCTCACTGCTGTACGAGAACTGCAACTTTGGGACAGGAGAATCTGAGCTTTAAAAAAAACCCATATCCCTCCTTTCCTCTGCCATGGAAGTTCCTTTTTTCCCAGAACATCCCTAAAGGCCACACACAGCAGAGCTTCCACTCTGACACCTGGAAGCAGGCAGGCAATAAGGACCATAAACCCGACATAAACAGCCACGTTATACAAAACCCTGTCCGTCTGTGCAGCGTCAAGGGAGCTGCTGCCCTGTCCCCCGCAAAAACTCAGCTTGGCTTCACGCCTGCCAGCATAAGGATGGCAGGCAGCAAGCGATTAGAGCTCGACGCTGGCAGCAAATGACCACGCTGGCTTGCCCAGCCATGCCCAAAACGACTGATAATTGCCTTGTACAAAAGCATATGAATTCCACAGAAACGTC
This sequence comes from Mesitornis unicolor, assembly GCF_000695765.1. NCBI lineage: Eukaryota > Metazoa > Chordata > Aves > Mesitornithiformes > Mesitornithidae > Mesitornis > Mesitornis unicolor. The sequence goes on from NW_010181006.1 coordinate 44,762, forward strand.
GTCCAAGATGCTGAGGAGACGCAGGACACGCGGCTGCCCGGGAGCCATCAGCTGGAGCCCCGTGCATTGATGCTTTCTTTTCTTCACGCACTTTATGGCGTCGTTCTCTGCTGGCAACTGCTTTTCAGAGCTGCCGGCTTCAGTGAATTTTTAGCATAGTCATTAAAAAACTTGGACTAAAGCTACTGCCTTTCTGCCAACCAGATCTGTGTGTGAAGGTAGTGTCATTGGTGGAAAAATTTATTTTGAAAAAATCAAACTTTCAAGCTTATGTTGTCCAGTGAATTTTTCAAACAGCCTCAGATATCAAGTAGGTCAACAGAATATAGATTAAACTTTATTCCCATTTACATTAGTACTACTCCTCTTGTAGTTTAAGCCAGAGGAAGTCTAAGAAGTCTGGATTAGTTTATTGGCTGACAGGAAAGTTTTGACACACATTTTGTCCCTACAAAATAGTCTGACAAAATGGTCAAATACACATCTCCCTTATAAATTCAGCTTCCAGAAAGCAGCATGAATATTTCTGTTATTCAGATCCATTTTTGAAGTGTGCAGTTTTAGTCCTGTGATAATATACAGTTTAATATTATTTAATGCTGTAAAACAGCACTCCTAGGATGTTAATTTACTACCAACTATAACTTTTGCAAGTTTAACTTTCTCTAGAAATGTCAGTGAGAAGCAAAACTCGAGAAATTAAATGTTGTCCAAGAAGTAATTAAAAATATTAATGATACTAAATAAGAATACAATTATACCCTCTGGATATCCAGTCTGAATCAGTAAAAATAAGTCATAAAAACAGAACATGGCAAACAACTGGATTTCAGAAAAAAGGAGATTTCTTAACACAATAATAGTATTTCTTTCAACACCTTTAATATTAAATGAAAGCTGTACCACTTTCCAAAAACGTAGTTAGTGCTCAACAGCAGCACCTGCTTACATACTTCACTTCTGTATGCCAAATTCATAAGCAGGAAATCTTTGAACTCATTCATCTTCACAATTTTAACAAAATAAGAACTGAACTCACGCCAGATCTGAAAAACATCTGAATCTGGTTCAAGTTCAGTGATAATCACATTTGATCTGTTTGCACTGAAATATTGCCTTCGACTCAAGTCCTGAGGTATAGATGGTTATAAATTTTAAGCCTCAAGAGGTTTTTGTAGTGTCATCTTTTTTAAACACTGATATTCTGCTTTGCCATACTACTCCCCAAAATCTCACAAGCCATAATATTCTTAACCACAGAGCCAGTTTGAGGGGATGCAGCTCTCAAAATGAGCCTCTGTTCCTTGCAACTGGATCACAGCATTTGGCAATATTAGCAATAATCATAAACTCAGCCAAAAACCTTCTGACAGAAATCCGGGGCTTTGACCAGAAAGAATATTTATGAGAAGTATGTGGTTTTATTTTAAAGGAGCTTTTCTTGCAGAAAGAACTCATTCTGATTGCTTTCGGTTTACAAAAACGAGAAGTTGACATTTTCTGCAGGAAGTACGGCATTTTCTGATTAGCTCTAATAGCCACCTTTGGGAGCTGCTGCAATTTATCCCAGCATTTGAAGTAGTTGAGTATCATTAATCGCTATTCACAAGGGTATTCAAAGCACTTGGTACCTGGTAAAGATGGGAGCTGGAAATCAGAGTGCAGGCCAAGACTGAACAAAACACTTCAGCACACAACTGACGGCTGAGCTGAGCACAAAAATGCACTTTTTTCACCTGGAATTGTTCTTTAGAAATGCCAGCAGATGTGTCAGACTGAGTGCTAGTTTTAGCCTCGGATAGCAAAATACGTGTCCATTGTTTGTTTTTCTAGTTTCAGAAGCTAAGAATATTTTTCATACATAAAATGCTGCTAGAAGGTTTTCCATTTTTTTTCACTTGTATCACTTTTTTCCTCTCTTCATGTTTCTTAAAGATGCTCCCTTCAAACTAAATATATCTCAGCCTGACATTAAAAACATATTTTTTTTACCCTGATAAACCAGATCTTGATAATGCCAAAGCTACAGTAATATGTAATTCTTGTCAAAAGAGTCAATTATTTCATTTCCCATCCTCAGAGATGTGCGCTTTCTAAGTTGGTTTCTGATGGAAACAAATGAAGGCAATGATTTGTGTTGAATAATAAAGCACCTGCAGCTGTTTGCATCATTTAGAATGATGGCTTATCATTAGCAGAATCGCTTATATATTCTAAGCAACCTACACGCCATGCAGGTAGGACGCCTAGGTCTGTGTCATTTACCTTAGTTTCTCATCATTTTCCAATAACAAGAACATCAAGGATGCAGCACATCCATCACCTGCTTAGGGGCCTGGATTTGCTCTAGATAGTGACTTTTGAATAACTCCCTTCTGCCCCCCAGTACATCAATAGGAAAGACTTCCTCAAACTCGAGCCATGTAAAAATCCATAGAGCAGAACTTCTCTGTGGGTCCAGAAGGCAGCGGGCATGGTGGGAGCCTGGACTATGTCTGGGCAGTGACAAACGCCAAATAAACCTCAGCAAGGATTTTAAAGGCAATTGTAAATGCAGATATTCCCCATGCTGGCGAAGCTCTGAAGACCAACTGTCAGGCTTGTCTTTCTTCTTCCTTAGCAATCCCAGTGAGGTAAGACTTATGCACATATTCCTGTGCAGACCTGAGCAATAATGCGGGGCAACTGGACGTGGGGCCGTGCCAGCCAGCTGGTATGGGAACAGTTTTTACAGTGCAGTCATACAGTGAGCAACTCAACTTCATTCAAAATAGATCAACTCATTACAGAAAACAGGAGAACAAATTGCACGGGAATGAGCGAGGGATTTTCAAGGGTGTTAATGCACTCTAAAATACCATGGAGCTCCTGTATGACTAGAAAGGATGAATTTGTAGCAGTATAGTTTACAATTTAGAAAGTTCAAATAATTACACATGCATCACTAAAATATTCATTAAGGGAACATAAGCTCCCTTTGCTTTATAGAATTGCTTTAGCTTTTCAGCAATTCCATAAACACAGCCAGGTGAATCAGCTACTTGTCACTAACATTCAAATCTCTGGTGATCTGTTAAGAAATAAAAACTCCAGCCAGTTAGGGTTTCAGATGGTTGCGACTTTGAGTTAGCATTTTCTCTAGCTACAAACTCACAAGTTACAGCTTCAGTGCAAAGTTAATAATAAATCAATTACTGTAATTAACACAATCAATAATAGGTTAACAATAATGCATTTTTCCTCTAAGGATAAATGGTGCTGTATTCACATAGCTCTAAGTTCAAACAGATCCACAGCTGAACACAGCAACATCAATGTCAAGAAGGCTCAGGGCACCAAGGCAAGAACAGAAGAGCCTTTCTGCCAATACTTTAATGAGTCTTTTCCCCATCTCAGCCTGACACATTGCCTTTGCCCAGGACAGACAGTAATCAACCCACAAAAACTAATGAGGCCAATTTTCACTGCACTCTATGCAGCCTCATGCAGTAGTACTTATGGTCTTCGAAATACATGGTCTTCTTACATAAGGAAAAACTTTTTCATTGTGAGGGTGACAGAGCACTGAACAGGCTGCCGAGAGAGGTTGTGGAGTCTCCTACTCTGGAGACATTCAAAGCCCACCTGGACGCCTTCCTGTGTGACCTGGTCTAGGTGATCCTGCTCTGGCAGGGGGGTTGGACTGGATGATCTTTTGAGGTCCCTTCCAACTCCTAATATTCTGTGATTCTGTGAAATCCCACCAACCTGATCCAGCAGCATACATCCAGAAGGAGCTGTACCTGCTGCTATTTTCAGCACAATGGTAACTACATTTGGTTGCTGTGTCTCTGGGCATTCTGCTTTTGCTTGTCCTATTCTCAGTTTATTTCAGCTTAGACACCTCTGCCTTTGATTTCCTCCCATCCATGAAAGGATATTCCTAATTCCTCTGGTCCCAGGCTTTTGCCCCACCAAGCCTCTGCTCCTTCGAAGAAGCAACACTGTCACAGACATTACAGAGGACAACTTATTTCCCTACCAGTCCAACAGATCTATCTCCACCCATCTGAAGGCATAATGAAGCATACTCCCCAAGCCATTTTTATATTTGCTGCATGCCATACACTGTACATCATCATTCTAGCCCACAACTGCTGTCTTCCAGAAGACCTAAGGAATGAAGAAGGGCAACTGCCAACCTCCTCTTTAGCAGCATGAGGCTCTGAAGGGGAGTGATTTTGGACAAACAACCAGTTTTCCCAAATAGCTCAGGGAAATTGTGGAAGGACCACCAGTCACAAAGAAGCAACAACATGCAGCCAGCAAGACACCACACTCCCTTGCTGAAAGGCTGATTCTAGCAGCCAGAAGATTGCTTGGCTGTATTTATTATTTCAGTTGGGGCGCAGGATAGAAGCTGGGAGCTTACGTTCAATATCTGGGCAGTCTACTGATGGCCTCCTTCTGCTTCCTCTGCCTTCCCCTGCCAGGGTGAGGTGGGGGCTCTGAAGGCAGCTGCTGGTCCTGCAACCCCTATGCACTGGGCCCTCCAACCTTCAGATGTACTGCTGTGCAGGACCACCACTTCTCCAGGATGCTTTACAGAAACCAACCTCAATGCTGGGAAAGGAGTGGAGCCTCATAGGCAAGGCCACATCCAGGAGTGAAGGGAATGGTTCCTCTCCCTTGCATGGTGCTTGGAAGCAGCCACACTCATCCATGGCGTTAAGTGAGAGACACCTATTTACACCACCACCACCACATGACAGAGGAACCTCTCCTTACTTTCCCACCCCCTCTGAAGAAACATGAAAATCATAGAAAAGTAGTGCTTGAGAAGTTACCTAGTACGTGTCCTTGGCCCCAAATCAACATCAAATCTATTCCTAGCAGATGTTTGCCTAATCTAGCCTTTAAAAAGCTCTGAGGATGGAGGTATTTTTTACCCTGCTTGGTTAGGCTATGCATAAATTTAAGAGATTTTAGGTAACAGCGTGCAAGCTGCTACAGCAAATTTTGCAAGCCTGTGCACAGGGCTATTATCATATTCCAATATTATTGGCCTTTACTTTTGCTGTGGGTTGCTGAACTAATATGAAATTCTGATTGAATTTGTGCTGCCAGTGGAAAAGCTGGAAATCAGTAAACACGCTAAGAACAGACTGTGTCTGCAAGAGCACCAGGCAAAGGACTGCCACAGGGAAAAAGCCTTGAAGAAAAGCTTCAGAGTGAACAAGTTCTGCTTAGCCCTCCAGAATTGCTGTGGGAACGTTTGCCCTTCGTCACAGGGATCCCTGCAGTGGCTTGCAGACAGTGGGTAACATATCATCTAATGGCTATTGAAATGTGAGCAGAGAGGAGAAGAAAAGCAGAGAGGAAGAGATTATTTCAGAAGCTTTGCTCACACCAGGAATGGATTTTTGCCTTACAGAAAGTATCCCATTACCTCGAGTTTCTTATACAACCAGCACTCTCCACACAACGTGTCAGAAATTACAGTTTGGGTTTATTTCCATGCAGTTTCACATGTCTTTGGCATGACCTTGACAGCTGTCATTCTGTAGCAGCCAAGTTTCAGAGAATTAGCTTGGCTGAAGCTCACCATCTGCAAGGCGTTTCTCATCCTCCTTCCACAAGCCTACATCAGCCTGTGTGCTGAGGTTAGTTACCAAACACGTGCAAGTTTTACTGCTTTGACACTCCAAAGGTCTTTTCTCTTGCATTAAAGCTCTCCCAAGAATGTTTTCCATGATCTGAGATGCACAAGCACCTACAAGAAGGAAGAGAGCTCATGGACAATTCCCAGAGGTTGTGCCACTCCGTCCCTGGGCAGGCACACAAGCTCATTGCGCCAAGTGAATTAACACTAAATATTACACACCAGCAGTGGCCCTGTCCTTGCTCTCAACCTCTGCAAGGGACCTCAAGCTGTGTTCAGGTTATCCTGAAACAGGGCATGCTTCAAAGTAGTTTCGCAGACAGACATGAATCCATACATTTCCCTTCAGTCCTTAACCAATGTCTTCAAACAGATGTTTCATCTAAACATAGACATATCCCATAGGATTGCCGTCTAAAAAAAAAAAAAAGTAATTTTTCTGAACCAATGTAACAATAAGACACAAATAGCAGGGGGGAGAACAGTCCTGCACTCTGAACTCTGTCCCTCAAAGACAACACAATCCATATGCAGGCAGGAGTCCAGGATATACAAAAAAAAAACCAACCATGGAGAAAATACAGTTCAAGAGCTACATTTGCAAACCTTTGCAGGCATCAAGAACCCAGTCAAGGCTGGTCACAATTCGTTCAGTCACCACAGAAACAAATCATCACCCTCACTATTATTTTTAGTTTTTCGCAAGCAATGACTGCACATGAGCGACATAGAAGTAAAGTTCTGAAGTATTTACAGTACTCGGACACCTTCACAAAAATGCTAGTCCTTCTTGTGCTCATGCTGGCTCTTGCATTAGGAGCAGAGTGTGGAAATTAGAACTATGAGCAGAGCAGAAAGAGTCAGGACAGAGATTGGGATCCTTTTATTTATTTTTTTTAGCCAACTGCTTGGCCTTGAATCACATTTTACTTTTCACATATCACACACCAGGCTTCAGGAGATCTGAGCTTGATTCTCAGCTCTCGTACAGATCTAGTACAGCTGTGACCAGGACATTTATTTCTCTCTGACTCAGTTTCCCACATACGAGAAAGAAGCTAATTTTCAAAATAGGTCATTAAGATAAAATGAATAACATTTGAATTGCTTGGCTTTTATTGTGATGGTCTACGTGAGCAGAAAAATAGCTCAAGGCAGTGTTCATTTAGAAGAGGGTGTAGGGCAAACCAGCTTTCTAGATCAAAACAAGCAAATCTAATGTCAAATTTGAAATGTACTTTAATATTTATTTAATTATCTTGCCATTATTGCTTTCACTTTTTTTTTTAAGGGAGGATGTTCAGTTTCCTGAAGTGATTCTACAAAAGCCTCTTTTAAACCTTAATTTCTCTGAATGAATGAGCTAATTTCAGGACTAAAAAGTGATTACAAATAGCATTCATTCAGAAAAGCAATTTAATTTTGATCAGGACCTACCTCTCAGCTTTGAATTCAAATTAAGATAGGCCTCAATTTTTGAACGAAGTTGTTCCTAAAATGGAAGAGATCTTGCTGCCCACAAGAGACATGTGAACTTACCATATCAAAAATTCATATTAGGTAGTTGGTACTTGAAACACAATTCTCATTAAAATAGATTGTAGCATTCATATCCTGGAAACATAAAGAATAGAGAATAATGGATTAATCCGTGGAAAGCACTCCAATGATCTTTACCTCATCTCTGCTAGAACAGTCCTCCCACAGCCCTCCTTCCTTTATTCAGCTTCTAACAAACAAGGATGCTCTAGCTGAGAAGAATTCGCTGAAATCAAAGTGGTCAAAAAATCCCTCCTTCCAGCCGTATGGTGTGACGTAAGTAAAGGCACATTTGACTTTGCTCCAGTAAGTCCAAAACTAACTTATTTTATAGTATCTGCATGTAAGAAAACTATATCGGAAACATGTTTCAAATAGTTACATTAGATGCATTTTAGTGAGAGTGCACCAGGAAAATAAAAAAGCCTGCACCCATGAAAAGCCTCACTTGTGTAATATTAAACATCTGAGATTAGGTGGAATCAAATTTCATTCTTTTCAGTTGTAGTGATTTTTAAAAAAATAATTTCAAGTAGTAGCATTTATCATCATGTACTTTTCTAAAAGGAGAATACATTGACTGGTTCACTGTATTTTAAACCTCCTGTGATAAAGTCAGGAATTAGACATTTGCATGTGAAAAGTTCTGCAGAGGAATGCTCTCATTTATGCCAATAATTCTGCTAGCCTCAGCACAGTGACCAGTGAATAGAGGACTCGACATTGCACACATTTCTTTTCTATTACCTCACCAATCATGTGTCTTAAATATATCCATCATAGATGCTAACTATACTTAGAGACCAACTCTATAAAGATTACTAAAGTGATTAAATAACCCTGTTTCAATAGCAAGTGACTCAGTGATGCAGGGTATCTTTTGGCCCAGCATTCCCAATTTCACTGCTCATGACCTTGGAGGAAAAAGTCAATATCTCTGCTGGTGGAAAGCTAGTATTTCATCCACATTTCTGCTTCGCGGCTAGAACACAGAAATATAGGACCATAAGGTAGTTAGAGAGGTGACGGAGGTCATACAGTTGCACTTATGTCATCTGTGATCTAATGTTAACTACTTCCAAGGAAAGAGGCTCCACAGCCTCTCTCAGACAGGAAATATCCTGCTAACCCTTCCTGCAAAAGATGCTTTTCCTACTGCCTAACTTGAAGCCTTCCTTGCTCAAATCACTTGGAATATCTCCAGGTTTATTCCTTGTGGACATGAACAAGAAACTGTCTTTCTCCTTAACAAGGGCTCTATGCAAATAGAGGTCTCTCCATCTTTTCTCTAGGAAAAATAGCCTCTATTTTTGTCTTTCTCTGGAGGCCATGTTTTCCAGACCCCTTAACATACTCCTTGATCACCCATGGATCCTACCCAGGGGATGCACATCATTCTCGCAGCACTGTGCCCATGCCCTTAAGCCAGCATCTACAATATCCTACCTGTCGATACAAAAGCGATACCAAGCTTCTCAGCAAGTTATCCAGGTTGGCCACAGCCTTGAAGCTAACCTGTCCCTTCTCCCAGATGTGGTACTGGGAGCAACTGATCACCACAGCTGCAGATTGATAAAACAGAAGGGAAAATTCAGCTCAGAGAAAATAAAAGATTATAAAAGAAGTATGAATTGTCCTTGGGAACAGTTAGTGAGTTCAGCTGTAGTGGCTGTTTGAGCCATACTGGTGCAGAAGAACTACAGAGGTCTATGTCACTTGAGCAGATCTTGAAGCTGTTAAGCAAGTGAGTGCTTAATATCACTCTAAAAACAGTTCAGAATGGTGCTGGAATATTATATGCTATTGTATGGATAATGCCAAAATGGCCATTTTTTTCAATCCTGACTGAACTGCAATGTTACATGGAGGAAATGTGACTGTGCCTATTCAGTGTTATGTTTGACAATGGGATTATCCAGGGGATGCTTTCCAAGCAGCCTGTGTAAACCCTTTTCGGGTAAAAGGGGGATAGCATGATGTGCTGTTGGCCTTCAAATCATACTAAGCAAACTCCATTTACAGACAGAGGTAGCTAAGTGTACATCAAAAGAGATTAATTAAAACCTGACTTAAAATTTGGTATCAAGCATGTAGGATTTCAATTAGCAAGTCCCTGCATGAAGAAGATGAACCTCTAAAAGTTTAATATTAAAGCGTGTGACTTCAGTTTAACGAGAACATAATTCTACTTCTACCAGATTTTTGCCCTGCAGCCAGATTGAAAGATTTAGGTCAAATTTAAGGACAAACCACACCCTCACCAGGGGGAAAAAAAAAAAGAAAAAAATTGGTCACAGTTTACTGCAGAAACTTTAGACCATTCACAACTTAGTTTCAACCCACTGTCTTTTCTTGTGACACAAGTATTGAATACTGAAGGGAAAGTAGTACTTTTACTGTAAGGGAACTGCTGTATTCAGATAAAGAATCTGATTTTTTCAACCCAGCAAATAGCAAGTTACAGTAGTCCATTTTCAAAGTATTAAGAACAATGAAGTACTGTTTGAAGATTGCAGCACTACAAAGCAATGAAGCCTTCCAGTGCTTTGCCTGGCAGGAGCAACAACTGCACAAACACAGCTTCAAAAGAAGAAATAAGACCATAAAGTCCCCTTGACTTTCATAAAGAGGTGGAAATAATTTGATTGCATCAAAAGGAATCCGAGTTCCTACCTCACTTTCCTTGCCAATAGTGACTTTTGAGAAAGAGTAGGAAGGAGGAAAGGAATTGGAAAGAGGCATAGAAATGGAGTCCTGTAACTGCAGAAAGGGCAATGATAGGGATGGCAGATTCGATTTGTTTGGCTTTTGTACTTCTTATCTTGTAGCAGTGCTGGCATCAGGGTAGTTCAGTCTTTACACATCAGCAGCTCTTCTCTCCCAGAGTTTCACTCCCTGTGCACACCAAGGGGAATGGTGTGCTCTCCCTCACTGACACAAGTCTACCTTTGGTGCTTTTAAAGCCAGTAACACAAGTGAGCATGAAACTCTTCAGCCAAGAGACTGGGAGCAGTTGGCAGAACAAAACTCCATGCAGATGGGTACAGGACACTGCTCCCACTCTACTATAAGGTGTAATCAAGTGGAGGTCCAAGTACAGCCAGGCAGGAATAGCATCAACTAGGTGTAATACTACACAGATACTTCAAACATTTTCACCATTGCTGCTGCCACTAGTAACTACTGCAATGTTGGAACAGGCTACAGTGCTTAGATTTAAGAGTATAGTTGCAGGGAAGAGGTTTCTGCTCATACTCCATGGCATAAAGTAGAAAGAAATCTTATTTCTTAACCTGAAGATCCATGCAAACTATCCAAGATGACTTTGCCAGTGGATTTTTATTACACTGTTCCTAACTTTCTATATAGACAATTAAAATGTTACTATGTGAGGCAGTTAACATTACATTACTGTTCAAAAGCAAGCACTAGTTTTATAAGATGATGGGGTATAATATTTATTTATTTATGAGGGAGCGAATTTCAGTTGAAGACACTTCTGTGTGTAGCACAAGACAAAAAATTGCAGTCTAAAGTGGGGATTTTATAATTCACAACTGTTACACATGGCTGCCCATTCAATACATGTAATTCATAACCAAATCCCAACCCTGCTTGCTCATTTTCATGTACCAGCTATGGGTTGGATTTAATTTAAAATGGTATTTAAACAGCCACTAGCAGCATTTAAATATGAATCTATAGAAGTCTGGCTATACAAAGTCCAATTAATAGCCCACATGTCTGTGTAATCTAAAGACCTAACTTAATTCCAGCACCTGTTTTGTATTTAACAGCAGGTCACAGCTACAAAGGCTGAGGGAATACCAGAATAAAAAATCCTGTGTGAATATGCTCTCTCCATTGAGCTACTAGTAGACTAACTATTAATGCCATGGTGAAGTTAACAAGGCACTTGTAATATTTTAAGAAAGAAAAAAAACCCTAAACTCTCTTTATTTTCATTATTTCCTTTATTTTGTATTCCATTAACAGTGAAGATTTATTACCTATCTTGAATAGATCTGATACTACTCAACCTCCTCCAACAAAACAACTTCTATATGTCTGGATCAAATAGTCTCCAAATAGTGTATTTTCCTGAAAAGAGTTTCCAGTAGAGTCTCATTAAACTTGGAGAGCTAAGAACAGAGTCAGAGAACACTCCCCTCATTTTGTTTTCTGGTCACTTTGGTCAATCATTACCTCAAAGACAGGAGAATGATTCAGCCTTGATTGCATCAATCATCCACAGTGATCATTTCTGGTTCTACGATATGGAGTCATAAAGACACAAGGAGCAGAGTCATGGCTCTCCTGAATGACGCTGCCATCACCAATGGGAAGTCCATGCTTTTGGCATTGAATCCTCACGTAGAGTTCTGGAACAACTGTTCTGCCCGGCACAATGCTCCTGATCCCTAATGTGGAGATTGAGATAGGCCTGCAGGTGAAAACAGAGGCTATCTACACTACTCTTGGTTACATCTCACCATGATGGGACCAGCTGTTATACCCCTAAGATATGCACAGGCCAGTTGAATGGTGAAAAGCCACATATTTCAATCTAGAGAGTTACATGAGCACATCAGCATGGATGCCTGACACACATCAAGCCAGGAAAACCTCCAAACACCAAGTGATGTAGGGATTGCCATCCTCCTCCAAAGCAACATGCACCACTGCATACCACTGGGACTGGGAAAAATAATAGATTCCTGTAGCATAGCTAGGCATAGCCAAAGCAGGTCTAGAGACTAAAATGCGCTTAGGCAGGTTGCACTTCACAAAGCACACTGTTATTCTTCTGTCCATCTGATCTGAACATAAGTAGAGTCCTCTGTTTCTATTAGTAAATTAGAAGCAGCCGGCTAGACATTGACCAGAGAACCTTATTCCATTTCATTAGAAAAACTAAAATACAACGTATGCCTGCTCCTCCCTAGGAGGGAATCACACCGGAGAGCTTGCTGCCCTAGCAGGGACCAGAGCCCAAAGCACCAGCCTTACCACCTTGAACTTGCAATGCATGCTGCAGCCTTTGCTTATCTCATACTTTGAGAAATGCTGAATCTAAGTGATGGGAAATAAACATGCCCTCAGTGAAACTGTAAATTCATAATGAAAATTATGCATTATATTTATAAATCTGTTTAATATATTTGTATGTATACATATACATGAAATTATAATCCACCACTCTAGAGGAAGCACGTCTAGAACAAAAAACCTAATGACATTGCTCCTGAACTTCTGTCGCTGTTAGTTACCATTACCTGCACTGTAGCTGACATACTTAATGTTTATCTACACTTACACATATACCAGAACTGTTATCTTAAAAAACAATGCAAGAAATGGACAAAACTGCAACAAAGCATGTAATCGAAATAGTGCACTTTGATTTTAATTGAAACAGCCACTCCACCTAAAATAAATACCAAGTCTGAAGTACCATGCAAAAACAATACCTGTAAAGACTGTCTGTAGATAGCTATATATAAGGCAAAGTCAAAAAGTATAAAGCCAAGGTTCTATTGAATTGAAAATTTGGAAAATCGGTGTGAGTCAGAGGCAAGTTCTTGCCTATTTCTGTTCATCTGTGGAATTCACTACAGGCAAAAATATCCAAGTTGTTCCATGTGTGATTATGTGATAAAATGAGAAAGATATTCTCTACTAACAGCTCCTTAATGCACCTGCTTCACTGAACAATATGGTGAAGGGAGTTTAGATTCAAGACTTCTTACTTAATTTTGTGCATACCTGGAAGCACAGGAATCACCTGACAAAACCCCCACACATTCCCACCTATTGAAATAAAGTTCCAGCGTCACATCTCTAAAATATCTGAAAAGCAGAGCAAGAGGCGGTGTTGTCTTCAGAGATGTAAAGCATCAGAGTAACAGAAACTCAGGCTGACAACTGGCTGGATTTGTTCAGTGTTTGGAACAATCTGGTGGAAACAAAAGGAATTTAGAGCCTGGAATTGCTTTTTATTGTTATTTTCCAAATAGAGCATGAAAAAATAACACAAAAGAGAAGAATCTATTGGGAAAGATGCAACACTATCAGTTTTTGATCTAAATCATTGTCTGGTTAAAACTGAATGTATTATTTCAAAATCATGGTCAATGAAAAGACCTTAATGCTTCTTTGTTGTAGATGCTATGCTGTTTTATACTCTGTAAAATTTTACTAGTTTAGTGCGGGTTGTCTAATAATCTTACTTAGGATATTTGTAAAAATTTTATCAAAGGGGTAACCTGACACCTAAATCAAAAAGATTTTAGAATATGGAAGAATGAAAGCTTTTTCTACAGCTCTCATGTGTTCTGACAGACAAGAACAAGTCAAAATACCACATATCACTCATGCCTTGCAGTCTGAAGTTGAAGGCTTAAGCTTCAGCCCTCATCCTGCAACACTTCTACAGTCAGGCACGTACAAGCAATTCCCTTTGAATTCAGCGAGGCTCAGACTGGTGGTTTGGGGTTTAGTGTGTGCAAAGCACGTCCTGGCTCATTCTAGCGCAGCAGATGCCAGTATATCATGGCAGTCGGAACCAGAGCTTTCACAGTGAGTTTTTAACTATTTAATGCTTTCTGCCGGAACTGGGAAACCATTTGCACTTTCCACAGGCATCCTAGACTACCAGTTGCTTTAGCCCATGCCCCTACCCCTCACATCTGCCATGCACTCAATCCCAGAACTCACTGTGACTGTTGGGCAATGAACTGCACATGTTCATGATCTTATCCTTTCCACATATAAACACTCTTTTCTACCCTAATGCACCTAGACGGGGGTAAAACCATTTAGAAAGCAGGAGCTCCAGGGCTGTTTAGACATTGCTCATGTCCCCTTTCACTTTTTAAGTGAAGAGTTTGGAGGGCACTTGGAATGCAAATCCTGAATCATCAAATCCAAAAAAAGCCATTCCCTGACTGTCTTGGAAAGCAGTTGTGCAATGCTACAGAGTGGAGGCTGCAAGTACATAAAGGCACTTTTCTTGCTCAGACACACACTTCACTGACCTCACCTTTGCAAAATGAAGTTCATCCCTTCAGATGTTACAGCACTCT
>NW_010181007.1:0-581 GCF_000695765.1 Mesitornis unicolor
CCCGCTGCTGCCCCCCCCGACCCCCTCGTTGTGCCTGTCTGCCCTCGGCTGAGCACCCCAAAATGGCCACGGGTAACCTAGACCCAGCACAGCTGGGCTAGAAGCGGTGCTGCCCCGTGATTGCAGCTTTGGTTTTGGCGCTCAGCCTCCTCTGGAAACCCTCCACGGCTCTGGGCAACTCGTGTCACCTCTGGGAAGGGAACAGGACAAGCTGAGGGCTCAGTGGTGGTGGCATCTGCGGCTGACATGCCCACAGAAAAGCAGTGGCAGAGCTGAGCAGCGTCCCATGGCCTTGGTCTGCTCCACCCCTGCCATCACCCTGCTCCATCTTCTGAATTTCCTCCAACTTCTGCAGAAAAGTGAGGCAAAAGCCTTCACAGTGTGGCCTCCTCCCCTCTATTCCATGGAGAGGGAAGAAGCTCCCACTGCAGCTGCTCTGTATTTATGTTCTCTGTAGGTGGTGGCAAAAGAGGAGGTAGCAAGATGACAGCATCTCCCTGCCCGGACTTCGTGTCCTCCTGTGCCGTCTGCTGGATTCCAGCCTGCCAGACCCTGTCCCCATCAGATGACACATGCTTTGT
>NW_010181007.1:621-8559 GCF_000695765.1 Mesitornis unicolor
TAAAATTCAAGGGGGTGTTCTGTAACACCAGTCACAGCAAATCTTAATACACCCAAGAAGAGAGATGCAGTGGACCACATCCACTAGGTTGCCAAGAATCCTTGGTCACACACATGAGATATGCACTAGAGAGATCCTCCTCGATCCAACAGCCACCAAGCAATCATCCTGACTTCATAAAATAAAAGCAGGCTGATGTCTCTGTTTAAGGGTCAGAGAGAGAGCAGGATTTTAATCCTCCAGGGAGAGGATTAAGAAAAGGGAATAGAGAGAGGAAAAAAAAAATTGCTTCGCACAAGGTTGGCAGTTAAGACTGCAACAAGTTTAATGAAAACAACAGGGGAAAGGAAAAGGGAATTAATAAGGGACAAAGGATATTTAACTATATACAAAACCCGGTCCCAGTAGTTCCGAGTGGAAGTGTCCAAACAGTGCCTCGTGGCCGCTGTGACTGCTGAGACTGTGACCAGGGCCCGCAGCAGTGCCGGATGCTGTGGAACATGTGGAGCTAGGCCCAGCCGTCCTGAGATGCGACAGGAAGCAGCCCAGGAAAGCCAGGAAAAGCCCACGAAAATCTCGGTTTTTTTATAGACTGTGGCCGGAAAGGGGAGGGAACAGAACTGATCTCTGACCCTCCAGCGTCCTACAGACACCACCAGTCCTTCCCTTTCAGGCTGGTAACCCTTAAACCATAACAGCTGAGTAGCACCATTTTTGGTTAGTGTCATCAAACCCCCAAAGTATGGCAGAAGACTGGCTCCAACAGGGCTGCTCCTTGGGCAGCCACTTGCAGAAGAGAAAAAACAGAAATGAAAGCCACCAACACGCACATGTGAGGGGAACCTCAGTCCAGCTTTACAGCACACACCCCAGAGAAGCATCAGCTGGAGTTCCCCCCCCTTGAAGGGGGCACGACCTCCTGCCCATCCATTCCTTTATCCTCTCACCCAGCTTTAGGATCAGACCCGGTGCCCCCAAGGTTACTTTGTCCCCTTTTTCAAACCTTGTGCCATCCATTCAAAGCAACTCAGGAGTCTGTCACCAGGCAGATCCTACATGAACCACAGAAACCTTTAGTACTTTCTTCGCTCCCCAATATAAAAGTGTTCCCTTACCTTCTCAGCAGGACAAAGTGCACCTGAGCACTCTCCACCCTCCAGAGCCACCCACGACCCAGCAGTCAGCAGCACAGGTTGTCATACAACTCTGAAGAAACATTTAAGGACTCCAGTGATGCCTTCCAATTTTATTTGGATAAAAATAGTGTAGAATTCAGAGCATTGAAGAGCTACAGTTGTGAGGTTTGTGGTTGGTTTTTTTTAAATCAGTAATGCAGAGATTTATAGCTTCGTGCTCAAAAAAACAAAGCCTAGCTCACATACTGCTTTGGGTAAATTATATTTCAACTCTATTAAAAAAGGAATTCTGCAGCAAAGATGACTGCTTTTCTTCATCATATCCACAAGCAAGATGTGAAAAAAAGGGCTGAAGCTCAAAAAGGCTTTGACTTGGAAGGCAGAATTCTTCAGACCTGCATGGGTGGAAGGAGATTGACATCAGTCACTCTGTTCACACCTTCATCTGTACTTGTTTTAAGAGAAAGTGTTTTCCACAAGGGAACTCCATCAGTAACATTTCCTGGTCCAGTGTGAAGGACATTTTAAGTGAGGATTTTGCCAAGGCTTGTCCTGGGCATGGTTAATAATTACCCAGCTTCTATTGGCCTTTCAACCAGCATGCAACCATGTCAACTAGATCATGCATCTTTAGTTTCTTTTTCCCTTTCAAGGGTTTAACTGGTATTTACCCAATTGCTAAAAGCAGATCAGTTATGCCCAAATAGTTTGAAGAACCCCAAGCACTCCGACTGTGGGACACCAGTGAACCAAGGCTGCTTCTGGTCTGGCAGCAAGGCACTGATCTGTGCCTCATAAATCCCACATTACCGAGCTGACATCCTCCCCGCTGCAGGGTTTACCAGGCTGCCTCCCCCCAAGTCATGGGAATTTCCAGGTATGGGAACTTCCTCCGCACCAGACAGGAAACAGCACCATGGGGTCTGGAGAAGCACTAGCAGACACATGACAACTCAACAGCATCTAGTAGACACACTGGGAGTTTTTCTACAAATTCCTCCTTTCTTTTGAGCAAAGGAGACTCTTACAAGCAAGGTATGCCTGAGAACTGGCTAAAATGGGTAGAAAGGGTGTCAGAACAGCCCTGCTCTAAATTGGCAGCAACACTATACATTTGGGTTTTTTTTGAGGAGAGGAGTGGTTGCCTTTGTTCATCCACCCTGCAAGCTACAGACTCCCCACCCACTCTCCACCCCTCAGAAAGCAGACCACTTTCCCCTTACCAGCACAGCATGGAGCATCAGCACAACTCACCATGAACATCCCAGCTACAGCTTAGAAGTCTTCATCTACAAAAAAGAAAGGTAGAGCGCTAGGCTTTGGGGCAAACAGCACCCAGTCTTACCCACCATCACAAGCCCACCCGTGCTGTAAACAGCCCCGGTGCAGTAACCAGAGAGCTGTCCTTTATAATCACCAATTATAAAGAAAAAAAAAAATAAATCACTCCATGACTCATACTTTTCTAGGCAAGTTCACCTTGAAAGAGATCAGTCCTCCACCAACAGTTGTCAGACATAACCAAACACCTACAGACAACACCACGGCAAGCCTTCCCTACCTGCTACTACCGAACTCATTCACGGGTACATATGTGCAGCTTTTTCAGCAGCCCAGTTAAAACCAATTTAATTTTCCATCTACAGCACAGGACCTTCAGAACCCACCCCGTCATAGCACCCTGTTTCCTAAGGGGAACTGTGGATATAAATTAACAAGCTCTGGTTTCTGCCCGTGAATGACAGCAAAGCTTGAAGAAACTCACCCCATCGGTAAAGCTGCGGCTCTGGGAAGGTGGAATGGGCCACCTTGCAGAAGTATTTGTCACCCTTCTTAGGGATGATGGGCACATACACCAGGCGCTGGAAATTCCACTTGTCATCGAAGGACATGTCCGCGTACTTCACGCCACTCATGGGCTGCCCGTTCTTGAGGATGGAGATTTCGATCTTTGGCGGGTGGAAACCGCTCACGAAGCAGTTGAGGACATTTTCCTCGCCATCTACGACACGTCTACGAGAGTACACCTCCACCTTGGGGGCCTCTGGAGTGTGCAAGGAAGCCGTGAGAAGCAAGGCTACAGCAGGCACCACCTCAGAGAAACCAACACCCACCCGAGCACGGCAGCCCTCCAGCCCCCATCGGTAACCCGTACCGGGCAGAGCACCACCAGTAGAGCCCTTCATGCTCTCCTCGGGCACTCACCATCCGCCTTGCCCAGGCTGACCAGCGCGACCAGCACCAGGACCCCGACCTTCAGCGTCAGCTCCATGACCACACTCTCACTGCTCCACTCGCTTCAACCACTACAGCCCGCCCTGCTCGCCCGGCAGCTTT
Source organism: Mesitornis unicolor (assembly GCF_000695765.1). Lineage (NCBI taxonomy): Eukaryota > Metazoa > Chordata > Aves > Mesitornithiformes > Mesitornithidae > Mesitornis > Mesitornis unicolor. The sequence continues at coordinate 4,095 of NW_010181007.1, forward strand.
TATAGGCCCTGCAGCCCGCGGCCAATGGCGACGCGGAACTGCCACGCGTCATCAGTCTCCAGGCAGAGAGGGAGCGGAGAGGTTGTGCGAGCCGGCCACCAGTGCCTGCGCACTGCGGGCAGCGTGGCTTTCGCTTTCGATTTCGGTCTGCTGTGCCCCACCCCGGGGCCATTCCCACCCCAGGGCCTGCCCCACCCTTGGCCTTCACCTCAGGGAAGGGGGCATCAGAGGCGTGAGGTGGCACTGGGCTGGGGCCTTGAGCTGGAGGCCTGCAGTCAGGAATCCCCATCAGGAGCAGCTCATGGAACACCAGCTACAAAGTGCTCACCTGGCTTCTGCTCCTCGCCAAAGCGAGGGGTAAAAATGACCTCTCACAGAGAATGCTCGCTGCAGGGGGGGTGGACTAGGTGTCCTCTAATAGGCCCTTGCAACCCAAAGTGTTCTGTGATTTTGCACCCAGGATTGGTGTTAATGCCAACAGTCAACGCTGGCACAGCCCAGCCACCTCTCTGATCCTTGGCTTGCTTTCGTTTGAACCCTGCACGTTGGCATCTCACTCCAGTGGCAGTGTGGTGGGTGGACTCTGCTGTTCGAGCACAACACAGACACCCTGACAGTAAACATGAGAACCTAAAGGTCAAAGAGCCACATTTTTTGGTGTCTTTAGAAAAACTGAGCAGCGTAGCCCGGCTAAGTGGGGTATGCCTCCAGATGGCCCTGTGGCACTGCTTGGAGGAGAGAAGCACAGCAGCTTTGAATGGCACCATTAAGAAAACCAAGGTTAAAAGAGGAAAATGAGCCAGTATTGAAGAGCATGTAGTTATTTTATACACCTAGGAGCTTGGCTGCTTGTGATCCTGCAACTCATGTAGTACTTATCTTTAGTCACTGTTTCAGACTGGGAACGGGATACATCTATGCTGTCTTCCATTCAGCTGTGTAAAGATTAAAAAGTTAAAAAATGAAAGAGAAAAGACAGGAAAATCACTACTAGTGTGAATAAAACAGCAATGCCATGGAGCCCCTTTAAGACTCACCTTAATAAATCCTATTTAAAAACCTAACTTGAATCAATAAAGCATTTACGGAGAATGCCTCCACCCAAAGGCAGCAGGTAAATCAGTAGAGACTGAACAAAAAAACCCACCTGCAGATGCTCATTATAAATCTGCCCTGGACCCACTCTAAGCAGAGCTCTTGCTGGCTTTGCTGGCTGCTGAGCGGCACCAGTGGCCACACACCTGTCACTGAGTGTTTTCGCTGCGAGCTAAGGGGATGTAGCTGCTGCCAGGGCCTTATCAGGGATCTCGAGGCAGAAATAAATGCTAACTGCTGTGTCGGTGGCTGAACTGGCATTGGGGGACACCACTTCACAGCCCGACCGGCAGGCTGGTCTGGCTCTGCTCGGATGAGCCATCCCCTTGCCTCAGGAGGATTAATTATACAAAGGGCTGATTGCAGGACACAGATCCGTTCTCCATGCCAGGATGGGAGTCCCTGGAGATTGACTCTGCTGTAACCAGCAACACCTGCCAGATTTTCCCTGCAAGAAGATGATGATCCACGAGTTTCTTCCCTGTGGCATTTCTAAAAATAAAACCACAATAATTTGGTTCAAACAGCCACATCTTCTGCTTTTATAAACACAGAGAAACATCTAGCAAGCGGACGAGGTCTGACACGACCGAGTCACATTCAGGGGGATAAGGGCAGCCCACTGCGTTTCGCAAGACACAGGGATTTACACCGCCTCCACCTTAGTTTTGCTCCCCTGTGCTTTCAGATCTACTACCACACACCTCCGAGGTCCGACCACGTCCCGCCGGGTTTCCCTGCCCACTCAGAGGAGCGCGGGTTCGGAAAAGGCCCTGGGGAGCGATGACAATAAGGAAAAAAACCCGGGCTGGGGTTATTAAACCTCACCCTCATGTTCCCTCCCCCGGCTCCATCCCTGCTCCAGGCGGGAGAGGACAACTGAGCGGGCGTGGCCTCGCCGGCAGGGGGCGGGGCGAAAAGACTGCGCAGACGCGGGGCACAGCCGGGCGCCACCATGCTGTACGGCAGGCGCATGCGCGGCGGCGCGGTGCCGGTCTGTAAAAGGCGGCGGCGGGAGCAGTGCGGCCCCGTAGAGGGAGGCGGGCGGCGCTGCAGGATGGCGGAGGGCGGCGAGCCGGTTGTGAGTGCCCGCCCTGCTCCGCCCTGACAGGCTACTCTGTCCCCGGTTACGCTCGTCCTCCTCCCTCCCTTCCCTCCTTCCTTCTCCTGGGTGCTGGCTCTCTCCGGAGCGCACTTGGTACCGGAGAAGACACTATCGCGGAGGTGCTGGTGGGGTGCTCTTCCCTGCCTTGGGTTTGGGTGCTGTCTATGCCCCAGTTGCAGGGTGTTCACTCTGAAGCTTAATGGTGTCCCTCGGTGCTAGCCACCGCCATGTCTGGGTGGCTGCAGACCTACTCCGTGCAGGCTCTCTTGGGCTCTCATCCTGCACTGAGCCAGTGGGTCCTGTCCTTGCTGATAGTGCCGGTGGTTCTTGCTCTTCCCTTTTCAGCTTTAGAGCAGCCATGAGCCCTGGGTGCTGCCCAGCACCATCAGTGGGATAAGAGGGAGGTTGGGTTGCTTCCTGCCCAGGGTGGGGCAGGTTAGGGTTGCCACGTTACTGCTTGTCTCCCTTACCATGGACCCTGTTGCTTTTGACTCCAGATCCTTGAGGACTATCTGTTGGTGGAAGATGAGCCTCTGCTTCAGGAGATGGCTGAGGAGGATGAAGAGCTTGACCTGTACAATGAGATGACTTTTGGGTTAGGTAAGATGTCAGGGTTGAGGAGATCAGCCAGCACCCAACAGGGTGAGAAGGATGGAGGTAGGGAGGCTGAGGTAGGTGTCCTCCTGCCTAGTGAGGAGGTGGGTTGGAAGCCTGGACCCTGGTGCATGCTACTCAGGCTTCCAGCCCCTCCTGATGTGCTCTCCTTGTTCCCTCCAAGACCAAGAGTCTAATGAGGAGGATGCCACAAAACTCCTGATGCCTCTGGAGATGAGCCCTGAGCTGGCCCAGGTGGTGGCAGAAGAGAGTGATATTGGGGAGGAAATGAGACCAGGAGCAGCTGAGCAGCTGGAGGAGCTTAGAGAGCACCTGGAGGAAGGTAGGATGGAGCCAGAGGTTGAGCAGATGGGTACTGAGTTGGAAGAAGAGGAGGCTGACAGTGAGCCAGGGGCTGAGGAGCAGGAGGAAGACCAGGAGCCTTTTGAGGAGCCCAATGACCTGGGAGATCCAGCAGTGATGAGAGCTGTGCAGAGCAGACCCACGCTGGAGGTAAGGTGTGAGTGGGGAGGGAGGGCACCTGTGCCTGGTCAGTGGACAGATGGGCTGCCAGGGACCTGCTGCTCCCCTCTACATCCTCCCACCTGTGGGTCCTGCCCCATGGAGGGCAACAGGGAGTGGTTTGGTACCTGCCAAGTACATGCCTATAACCTCTCCTTTGCCTGCAGAGCCAAGACTCAGCGGTGCTGGACAGTAGGATTGGTACTTGCTGGGCAGAGTTTGACAAAGAGAATGTGGTAAAAATGGTCCCTCCTATCTGGTAACAGAGCTTTGTGTCCCCTGTCCCTCTTCTCCTGTCATCCTCCTGTGTCCTGACCATTTCCCTGTCTTCCAGCTGGAGGTGGATCCTGTGGTGTGGGGTTCCTGCCCAGGCAGCATCCCACCCCACCACGTGCTGGAGGTGGGTATCCCCAGCCAGGCCCTTGGGGAGCTCCTCAGTACCGTGGGCCAAGGGTCATGCAGTGATTTGGGGTGACCAAGAGACCTCCAAAGCCTCATCGTGGGTCTGGATGTGCAAGGATGCATCTCTTAGGTGCAAAAGCTGTGAGTGGAGGTGCTCACACTAAGCAGAGCTTGAGTTTGAGTTTGGGGGGACCAGGACTCCCATGCTGGGTGTCCTTGTTGGTCCCCTGCTGTTGCATGCAGCCAGGATGGGAGCCTGGCTCTGCATGGTTTGGTTGAGCAAGGAGTGAAAGCTTTGGTGTGCTGGGGGAGTAAAATTGATCCCAGCTGGGCCCCATTCCTATCTCCAGCTGCCTCCTCCCTGCAGGACAAAGCCATCCTCCAGGTCCTGGAGAGGCCCCCACTGTCCAGCAATGCAGCCCTCAACTTCCTCAGCTCCCCTGTGCAGAGGGGCTACAGGGGCTCTCCCCAGCTCAAGCGCCATGACTTCCGACTGATGTCCCCCAAGTCCTTCCCCCAGCACTTTCTCCAGCAGGTAATGGGTTTGGGGGGGGCTTTTGTGTCCCCTCTTTCTCTGCCCTCCCCTCTCCAGGGGTGCAGCCTAAAGGACAGGCTTGTCCCTGCAACACCTCCTGTCTCCTGCCCTGCAGCAGTCGCCTCTGATGCCTCGTTCCCCATGCTCCCCTCGACCCTTCACATCAGCTTGCAGACGGTCTTCGCTCTTTGCCTCCAACCAGGGGACCCACC
>NW_010181007.1:8590-15721 GCF_000695765.1 Mesitornis unicolor
AGGTGACACACTGGGCTGTGATCCACTGCCGTGTCTCCCCCTGAGGTGGCTCTGGAGTGGCAAGGGACACAGGCATGGTGCCTCCCGAAAGCTCTGCTGTCGTGGGCAGGCTCTGGAGCTCTGTCTAATCCTGAGCACCTATCTCCAGTGTCTTATAGAATCATTAAAGTTGGAGGAGACCTCTAAGATCTGTCAACCCAACATCACCATGCCCATGGGGGAAGCAAAGCCACCAGTGTGGCCATTGCTTCATAAATCTCTGTCCTGATGGTCTCACAGGACCTGCACCAGGCATGATGCTGTGCTTGGTGTCACACTGGTGATGGATGTGGTGTGCACAATCCCTGGTGACACATGGGTCCTGTTGCATTGCTCAGCTGTAGTGACAGGATTCTAGAGGGTGTCACCTTGCTGTGGTGCCCCACGCATTCCCTCTGTACAGGGAGAGGTGGCCCCTGCAAGGACAGGAGCAAGAAGCCAACATGATGCTTGCAGACCGCTTCAGAACCTTCAGAATGCTTCTCTCTTCCTCTCCAGATGTCAGAGTACGCATCTCCAACCCTGTTCCGGCCCATGTCACCCAACATCAACAGCCCATCGCAGCCTCTCACCATGCACTTTGGTCCCACGTCTCCCTCTTTGGACCCTGGTTTCCTCTTCAGTCCATCAGCCAGTGGCCAGCTGAACTTCAGGTAGCAGGATGGCAAGTGCGGTGCCTGGGTGGTACCAGAGGAGCACCACAATGCAGCTGGGGGTCATCCCCCTTCTGCCAGATGGCTCTAGTGTGGGTGGTGAGTCTCCAGTCCTGGTCTGGTCACCTTTGCAGTGAGCCCAGCCACATGACCCAGCTGCACCCTCAGCACCAGCGAATCCTGACCCAGCGGCAGCAGCAGGGCGGGCAGGTGCAGAGGTGAGGGGGTCCTGGGTTCCTGAGAAGCTGCAGGGTAGTGGAGGGGGCTCTGGGTTTTCACAGCAGGGTGTGATTTTTCTCCTGGGTCAGTATGTCCCCCAAGAAGCTGTGGTCTCCTAAAGTGGACCCTTATGCTGAGCTGATGACCTCCAAGGAGAAGGACTGGGTTATCAAAGTGGAGATGATCCAGCTGCAGAGTGAGAACATGGATGATGACTACTACTACCAGGTGAGCTCCCACCAGCAGCACCAGTGGCTGCTTCTGCTCCTCAGGGCTGGGGCTTCATCTTTTTGGGAGCCAGAGGGTGCCTGGGCTGGTAGTGCATTCCTTCCTGGCTATGCCTGTTGTTGCAGACATACTACCACCGGCTGGAGCGTAAACAGGCGGAGGAGGAGCTGCTCGGCAGGCGCAACAAGCAGGAGCCCCCCAAGCTGGTCACGCCATTCATCCAGAAAGTGGAAACATATGACTCTGGTGAGGGTCTGGGGCAGATTCTGGGTGTCTGGGTGAGGGGTTATGGGACGCGGTCTCACCATATCCCATCTCTCCCAGTGGTGCGTATCGCAGGCTCACTGGGCCAGGTCGCCGTGTCCACCTGCTACAGCCCTCGCCGGGCCATCGATGCTGTGCACCATGCCCTTGTGGAGGAGGTAGGTGATGGGGAGCCAGGCTTGTTGGTGTCCTGGATGCCTGGATACATCTCTCCAAGCTTTCTTCAGGCTCTGGAGCAGTTGTAGGAGTTGCTGTGACCAAGCATGGATGATGCCCCAAGCCATCAGATAGGGTGAACAGTTGGTGCAGGTGCCACCCTGGCTGGTGGCAGCTTGTCCCCAGCCATGGGGTAGAATAGGGCTCTGGGCAGTTGGAGCTGGCTGTGGCCTGCCCATGGGATTGCTCTGTATCTTGAAGCCACCTCTGATCCCCAGGGAGTGGCTGGCCCAGCACTCTGCCAGCGGCGGTGTCTGGTGCTGGCTGTAACTGTTGTGCCTTCCTTTCTCATCCCCTGAAGGCTGCGGGAAGCCACCGGCTTCGGGCACTGCACAGGATCGAGAAGGTGAGCAAGCCACGATTTGGAGCAAATGCTCATCCAAAGAGCTCTGGATGAGGTGAAAGCTACTTGGGTAGAGGTCCTGGATAGTTGGTAGGACCTACTACCTGATCCAGTTGGTAGAAGGTCCTCCAAGCTGCCCCCTCACCCTGTGCTGTTTCTCCAGCTCTTCCTGCAGCTGCTGGAAGTGGAGGAGATGCAGCGGAAGATGTCCCTGGTCCCAGAGGAGGAGCAGCAGCAGCAGCCCTGCTGTCGGGAGCAGAAGAGCCAAGAAGTGAAGCATATCTACCAAGCCTTGAAAATCAGGGCTTGCAGCAGTGAAGAGTGAGTTTTGTGCCGTGGGGAGAGGGGAACCAGGTGGCATGTCCTGGTCCTCATGGGGGCTCAGATATGGTCACAGAGGAGTGCTTCTGGGTGTTGGCAAGGGTTGGATCTTGTCCTCTGTGTGTCACCGTGGCCTGTGCTGACTCTGCCCCTGAGCCTTGTCCTCCACTGGAGCTAATGCCGGTCCTTCTGGATGGACAGAGATGCTACAGGTCCTTCTGGGATCTATGCCAATGGAGCCTTCATCCCCAGGGAGGCAGAGGATGAATTCCTGCAACTCCTGTGTGTGCGGAAGGGCAAGAAGCTCACTGCTCGGCTGCTGCCTCACCTGATGCAAGAGCAAGCTGAGAAGATCCTGCTGACCATCACCCGCCACCTGCCTTTCCTCATGAAGAAGGACATGCTGGACGAGGTGAGTACCTCCAGCAAGGGCAGGGGCATCCTGGGCTGCCTCCTTCCCCTGTTGCTCTTGCTGAGGGGGCTACCCTGTGCGATGTGAGGGGGCTGTCTTGCTGGGTGCCAGGCTAATTAGGCAGCTGGTAGGGTTGACATGAAACAGGAGCCTCTTTCCTTCCCTGAGGAGGAGGAGAAAGGCCTCCAGGAGAGGGGTTAAAGCAGTCCTGGTGGCAGTCACACACCGGGAGGGGTGCAGTATTGACTCTGGTGTCCCCCCCAGGTGTTGGGATGGGACTGTGTCATTGGTGGTTCAGTCTCAGATCCCTGTTCTCCCCTTTTCCCTGCCCAGTCTCTCCCCCTGCTCTACAGCCCATTGAATGAAGTGGTGGGTGGGATGACCTTCAGCAAACTCATTGAGGTCCTGCAGGAGATGACCAGGCCTCTGCCTGAGTCCCCCGAGCTTCTCCTTGCCATGGCCTTGAAGAACCAGGTAGGTGGCCCCAAGGAGGGCAGAACCATGCAGTGTCCCTGGGGTGCCACCACTGCCAGCTGTCTATGATGTTCCTCCTGTTGCTTCCCCACAGTTTGGGATCTCCTTGCTCTACTCCCTGCTGAGCCATGGTGAGAGGCTGCTGTCCTCTGACGCACCGCTGGAGCCGCGCAGTGGGGACTTCGAGATGTGGTGAGGGGCCATGCAATGATAGGGTTGGGGGTTTGCTGGCTGGTTGGACACTCAACCCCCTGCACTGATGCCTTCAGGACAGACACAGTGTTCCTGGTTGCCCGGGAGCTGTCACAAGTGCCCAAGGCCTTGCTGGTGGAGCCTCTCTTCTGGCCCAGTAACCTTCTCTCACTCTTCTGCCGCTACTTGGACAAGCAGACCATCCACCACCTGGAAGCCAAGATGGAGTGAGTACATCCCAGTACCTCCCTTCCCTGATTCTGCCTGGAATCCCTTGGAGGCAGAGGTTGGTATCAGGGCTTGCATCTGTTCCCTCAGGCACCCTGTTGGATGTAGGCCTCCAAACCTCCACTGGGCTGAGCCCATCCTTGTGGCTTTGCTCCCATTTTGAGGGATCCGGCATCATGCCAGCTGGTGTAGGGGTTTGTGTTTGCATTGGGTTCACCACAGCTTGATGGCACATCCCTGTGGGGTGAATTGAAGTGGGAGGTGGAAAGCAATTTAACCAGCAGCATTAGGGCACCTTGGGTTGGTTAGTCAGGTGTCCAAGTCTGACAACCTGATGCTTCCCCCTGTCCTTTCTCTGCAGGTGATCCCTGCTGCTGGTGGAGGCTGCCATGCCCTGCGGACCCCTGGGAGCCGGGGCTTGCAGTGCCAGGAGTGGGCAGGGCCCAGATGCTGTCACTTTGAATTTTGGAGCGAACACTTACCCCTGTGTGGGGCACACTGGGTGACGCAGGCACAGGCAGGGCTGGTGCAAACCTGCCCCAGTGCCTGGGAGCACGGCATGGGGGAGACGGGTAACTTATTTTGGCCTCGCACCTGGCAGCGGTGAGTGCTGGATCACAGCAGGTCTGGAGGCGAGGGTTGCACAGGGGCACTGGGGGCACCTGGGGCTGAGTGATTTTGTGTACAGCACTTGAAATAAAAGAAAAAGGTGATGAACAAGCTCCTCTGGCTTGTGTGGACAGCTTCTGCTGTAAGCACAGGGGGCCTGAAGGTATCACCTGGGCATGAAGACCCATGGTCAAGGATGGTGGGGAAGGAGAAGCAGGGGTGCACAGAGAACCCAGAAGGTTAAAGGGGGATGGATAGAGAAGAAGGCAAAGTGCTCAGAAAAGAATGGAGAGGATCAGAGGATGCATGTGCCTGGGGACAGAGGGGAGTTGAGCTCCTGAGGAGAGGAATGGGTTGGAAGAAAAGGGATGTGGTGGGGAAGGTGGGGTCAGAGAGGAAAGGGAAGCTCTGTGCACACACAAGAGGATGCATCTGGGTGCCCATGGGGAGGATATGGTGGTCTTGAACATACATGGGTGGGTGATAAAGCACCGCTTGTCTCTGCTGAGCTCTCAAAGACTAATGAGTCTAAAGTCATGGTCATGCTGAAATATCTTGAAGTACCTTGGTGGGATTTCTCCTAACCCCATGAGACATCTGTGCCTAGGACACCTCTGCCTGAGCAACTGGAGGCCCATCCAGGGATCTAAAAGTGACACCCAAAGCCTGGTGTATATTCAGAAGAGGTTTGCACTAGAAGGTTGTCTCATCCTCTGACTGGTAGCTGTTGTATATGCCCAAACTCCAAACCCATGTAAATGAGAGGAGATGAAACTTCTCCTTTAAATTTATACTGCTGAGGTCACACTAATGCACATGGAGAATTTGCAGAAAGCAAGGCTGTGATGGGTGGGATTTATCTCCATGGCTTATCAAAACAGCTCGCATCTCAGCTTCTGAAACTCAACTCAGAGGAGCAACTGAGGTGCCTAGATACAGCTGGACAGAGACAAGAGATGCTAAAGATGAGATGCAGGACCAAGGGAGGGCTCCTTCCCTTTATGTTAGAGGTGAAGTCTAGGCTGTCAAACATCTAAAAGGGCGCAAGGTCCAGCTGGAAGGAGCTCCAAGTCATTCTGGCAGCTGCCTTTGTCATCCTGATGCCTCTTCTGCTCATCTTGGTGTCCTCAGAGTCAGGCTTGCCAAAAGTCAAGGTTCAAATCCTCCTTCGCTTGCTCCTCACATTTCATTGTTGGAAAGTTGTTCTTTGGGACAGCTGTGTCCATCCCTAGCCACCCAACTCCTAGTTTCAACCCACTGAGGAGGCAATCTGAGATGATACCTGCATCGTGACCCACCTGCAAGCAGAAGAGTGGACCTTGCCACTATAAATCCAAGAGGCAATTTCAGACAGAAGGGGCCTAGCAGCTGCTTGCTGATATGTAGGAAGAGAGGAGTCCTTCAAGATAAGGATAAGCTGTAACACTGCTTTAGTTTTGGCTTTGGTTTCAAGGGAGCAGAGTGTGGGTGCTCCTCACCTGCAAACCTGCTGGGATGGTGGAGAAAAGCGCACCACGGTTGTGATCGCATATGAAACCAAGTACTCCAATGTAGAGGGGTTTGAGATCTCTACTGTGGGTCTGGGACTCATCCTGGGATGTCTTCAGAGTATTTTGGTCTTGCACAAGACACAGTGCGGGGTTCTGGGGAGGAACCAAAGGTGGGAAGAGGGAAGGATCAAGGCGGACTACAGCAGTGTCACCTCTCTCTGGCTCCTGCCAAAAACCCTTGAGCTGAGCAGGCAGCCATCCCAGTTAGTGTGGAGGAGATGTCAGCTGTCTCAGCTCAGGTGTTAAGGGAACCATGGCCATTCTGGTCAGGGCGCTGAGGAGGACTGTGGTCAACTCAGAGTCCAGGTATCTTAGGAAGGGTGGCTGGGGCATAGAGAGGACTGTGGCCATCTTTGTTGGGATATCAAAGGCCTCTTGGTCAGGGCAGTGAGGTTGCCATCTCAGTTGGGTCCTCTCAGTGGAACAGACACCAGTCATCGTGATAGGGGCATTGATGGGACTGTGACCATCTTCATTGGGGTATTGAGGGGACCATGACCATTGTGTGTGGGAAGTAATTTGTTAAAGCATTATGGTATAGAAACATGGCTAAGGTCTTGAAATAAGTTTTATAAGATGTGGTGCTTTGGAACATAACAGGATGAAAATCTTACGAAAAAATCAGTAAAACCCGAATTGGTAATGGGGTACAGTGGAAAGCGAAAGAATTTGCATTGTATATAGAAAAGGAAAAAAGGAGGGGAATTGAGATGGAGCTGGTAACTTCTAAGGTGTTTGTGAAGGCTGTAAATCTGTCAAGGCTTGAAAGACTTCTACATTCACAGACAGTGGGAAATCTCAAAGACAGAAAGAGGGGTGCTTCAAAGCTAAGATTAGTTCCTTATCTTCAAGGATGTTCTGCTTATGAGCTGACACAGCTGCAAGAAACTGGCTTAAATCACAACTAGTTATACAGAGAGAAAGGTGAAAAGTTTACAGTGATGAAGACTACAAGCCTTCATCCCTGGGACCCTAAACAACCACCCCAGGATTTTAGTGTGCATGTGACAACGGGCAGAAACTGATGTTAAAGATTTCCCTGAAAAGCTGTTGAATATGTAAGTAACTTTGTAAAAAATGTGTGGCTATGATAATGAATGTTACTGTAAATAAACCTTAACCTATTAGCAGGGGTGATTTTTGGGCACCTGGCATGCTGCTAATCAACCTTTGCTTCACAGAATTGATCCGTCTCTAAATTTGCATTTGCATGGGAGACCTCTCGGGCCTGGGCTCGCCAACTGTCCCGGGGGGACACATACGATTCCCCTCCGCCGGTACAATGGTACGGCCCGGCGGGCGTCCCCCTCCTCCCTCAACGCCAGTCTCGTGGCTGTTTCTATGGTGACGGAGCGACGCCTGCCACGGGAGGAAACCGGCCTC
>NW_010181008.1:0-7452 GCF_000695765.1 Mesitornis unicolor
TATTGCCCACTCCCAATGCTTTTCTTCATTGCCCTGGCGGCAAGTAGGCTACGGGTGCTGCCCCCTCATCCTCACTCTCTGACTCTAATTAATCTCTAACCCTGACACCCGCCAGCTCCCCTCTCCCCTCCTTCCCTCTCTAAAGCCAGAGGAGTATTTGGCTGCTTGTCCTCATGCCCTTTGCCAGTTGCGACCCTGGCATGGGTCACAGCGCTGGGCATGGGCTGATTCGCATGGGCATCCCTGCAGGGCACCAGTCGCTGGGTACCATTTTGGCACCCACAGCCCCTGGCAGGGTCAGGGGGCTGTATGAAACACAGTGACCTCAAGTTCTGAGGCTGCTTCCAGGGTGCGTGCAAGGCTTTTGTGCCCCCAGCCCTCCAGGTTGCCCGTCACGGTGGTCAGGCTTTGGCAGCCACTCTGAGACAAGTCCAACGGTCTTTGCACCGTCAAAATGAGCAGCGGCATTATCACATCCATCACCATTGCTCCAGCATCAGAGGCAACTGCAGAATAAACTGCTGCTGCTGCTCTCTCCTGGGACCTGGGGTGCAATGTGTGTGCACAGGGGTGGGTGTTCAGTGTGTGACCTGCCCGGTGTCTGCCCACGGTGCTGCCCGTTTGCTCGTCCCATCCCCTTGGGCAATATTGTCAGGAGTGGCAGTGGGACGTGTCCTGAGCAGCTGCTGCGAAAGAGCTGGCATACACCTGAGTCCCTGCTCCAGATTTCAGCCCCTGGGCATGGCTGAGCTGGCTGTGACATGGGAACAATCTCTCAGGGAAGGGTCGGGAAGGATGCTGCAGAGAGGCGACTTGCAGGAGCATCAGGAAAGAGGGATGGAGCCACAATCAGCAGAAGGGACCCTCCAACCCTGCTCCCACCTCTCGTGCCCATTGCTCAGGCCATGCCATTAAAGACACTCAGCTCCTATCCACTGAGACCCACTGCTCCCCAAAACCTCCCTCCTTAGAACCCCTGGTTTTCTCCCCACAGCAACCAGAGCAGGGCAGCTCTCAGATGCCGCCTCCCGCTCCTGGAGCACACCAGGCTTTTTTCCTAGACATGTTTCTCCCCAATGCATATTTTGGGATCACGAGTGCTAGAAATGGACAGAGCACACAAGGAGGCATTGTCGGGGCAGCTGAGCACCAGGGCGTTGTACTCGCGCGGGACAAAGGCCGTTGTGTTTCTTCTGTGACAATAAGCAATGATGGCTTGGGCAGGAGCAGAGTGGCTTTCCAAAGAGCCCTTCTCCTCCCCACTGTTGGGAGACAATTGCGTGGTTCCCCTGTCAAAAGAGAGGTGAGCGCAGGAGCTGAGTGGTGCTGGTGGCTTCACTGACGCTGCCCAAACAGATCCCAACCCCAGCTGGGAACAGCAGGTGCCGATGGCTGCAGCTGAGGCACTTTTTCACCCAAGCCTGGCCCTGGGCGTCTCCCCAGGACACTCGGTTGTGCTGGGAAACATGGAGGTGCAGGGCTGGAGCCTCCTTGCTCCCAGGGGAGTGGGCGCGAAGGCTTCCTACTTTGCTCCGGTCCCTTGCTGTGGCTGGAATTGGGCAGCTCCTCCAGAGCCCAAAGATCAGGAATGGACACAGCACAGGGAGGGGAAGAAGGAAATAAGAATAAATGAAACACTGCCCTGGGCTCTTCCACCCCTGCCTGCCAGAGAGCTGAGGGCAGAGACCAGCTCCCTGCTGCTGCCTCTGCCCTGCGGGCTGTGCTGGGGGCTGCACGGAGGGGAGAAACGGCTCTGCCCTGGCTCTTGCTTATTTCTCCCTGAGCAGACCCAGAAGCAGACTCACCCACCTGGTTTTCTGTGGCTCGCTCTGCAGGCACACGGTGCTGCACTTGCTATGTAGTTAAACCTGCTTAACGGTGAAAGGTGAGCCCTGGAAGCTGCACATAGGCAGTAGAAACCAGACCAGACCAGACCAGACCAAACTGGAGACCTGCTGAGAAGCTTGCCTTTGCTTTTTTCTTTTTTTTTTTTCAAATCATGCTGCACCCAGGGGTAGTCAGGGCTGAGCTGGGGCTCCAGGAGCCCCCACATTCAGCTCTCATCTTGAGATGTGCCTAACACTGAGCCAGCACCTGCAGAGGCTGGTCTGGGCATGGGGGCTACTTGGTTGGGAAGGGAACTTTGGTGGTGAGGATGCCCAGGTCTCACCCCTCTTGCCTTGCAGGACATCCCTATGCCAGCTCCTGGGGATCAGCCCATCCCCAAGCAATGAGGTGGCTCCCCATCCCGAGCTGCCCCCCTTGGTCCAGTCCTGCTCTGTGGCTCTCATGCATCCCTGTTTTGGGATGACCCGACCGCCGCAGGTGCTGGTGAGCCCAGGTCTGTGGGCAATGCTCTGCTTTCCACCTGCAGGAGCCCCAACCTGAACACTTCCCACGTCTCACCCCGCAGGTGCTCGGCTTACTGGTGTGGGCTCTCATCGCTGACACAACGTACTACCTCCACGCGGCATATGCCTGGGTGATGTTCGTGTCCATCTTCTTCTGGATATTAACAGTCCTTTTCTTCGTGGCTTACCTCCTGCAGCTTCAGCTGAAGTTCTACATGATCCCCTGGTCTCTTGTGGTATGTAGCTGAGAGGGAGCGCGGTGGCGGTCCCAAGTGGGAAAAATCCTGGGGAGATGCTCTGGGAGGACCAGGGCTTCAGGCTCTTCTGGGCTGGTGGAACAACATCCTCTGCCCTTTGCACAGTGACATCCTTTCATTGTGCCCCTCTGTTCCTTAGAAAGTTTTCAAAACAGGGAGCCCTTTATCAATCTAGAAAGTTCCATGCACCACATCACTGCTGCAGTTGTGGGGCCAGTTAGAAACCTCTCAGCACAACCTGGGGTGCAGTTAATGAGATGTTAACCTGAGGTCTGCTCCCAGCGTGAGGGGCTGGACCCTTTTCCTTAAATTCTCCCGGGAAAAGGAACATAAATCTGAGCCTTCTGCTCATCCCTCACACCAGCGTGCACAAGCCTGAGCCCTGACCTCACACTCTGCTCTTTGCCTTCCCCAGCTGATGATCTTCAACGCTGTGGCAACCGTCCTGTACATCACCGCCTTCGTAACTTGTGCGGCGGCTGTGCAGCCTACGTCCTGGCGGCAGTGGGATTACAACCGGAGAGCTGCAGCATCTGTAAGTAGCGGTGGGGAGGTGAGGGCCGTGGGACTGGGTGGCCGCTGTGCTCATGCCCGAATTGCGCTCCTCTTCCAGTTCTTCGCCTGTGTCACAATGATCACCTACGGGGTGAGCACCTTCTTCAGCTTCCGTGCCTGGAAAGGGCTTGGCAGTAACGCAGCCACCAGCCAAGTGACTGACCACGCATAGGGAGCGGACAGCAAAGCCCAGCCCATGGGCCACCCTGGGTCAGCTCATGCTGGGCTTGGTGCCACCAGGTCTCGTTCTCAGACCAGCCTGTGGCAGCGATGGTCAGTGCCGAGTCGTGTGGATGATGCTCTGTGGTCTCTGATGATGCTTCCAGCACAAACCCACTGGTGCCGTCACCCACAGCCTCGCCAGGAGGACATGGACTTGCTGGAGGCTGAAGCTCCTGCTTGTCCTTGGCGTTCATCCAGATCCCCACTGGAGCAGCTCCGCTGAGGCGGCTCAGCCAATTCAGCACACTCTGGTACTAAAACTCACTAAACCAAGCCCAGGCTCCAGTCTCTGGTCATTCACAGCTGCAGTGTAAGTAGTTGCAATTAACGTGGTACATAAGCTGTGGCAGAGCTGGAGGATGTAGCCTAATCAAAGGAAGCAGTCTAAACCGTTCTTGTATTGATTTCTAACAATTGGAAGCACAAATGTTATGCTTTAAATAAAAATCTTCCTAAATCGAGCACTGAAGTCTGTCAATAAAAAAATTGTCTTGTGAGAAGGTGCACGTGCAGCAGAGGTGTCACTGGCAGAGGTGACTGTCCCTTCATTCTGCCTGTGGGCATTACGGCCTGGCCCCAGGGGAGAAGGGAGTAACTCTTCAGGGTTCACCGTGCTTTGCTTTTACATAGGCGCACACACACAGAGCAGGCATCCGAGACCACAAAAACACAGAAGAGGTGCTGAGGCTTTGATGTGCTCAGCATCATACACATCATGGAGTGAACAGCACCACCTATTAAGCTGCAACTCAGTTTTGCCAGTTAGCTACAGGTGGTCTTCAGAAATTAAAATGAAGCCTGAAAATGCTCTGAGCACACACGCAGGGCCAGTGCCTCAGGAGAATGCAGAACCACGCTGTCCCCCCTCGCTGCAGGTGACAAATTCATCTTTTATTCCTTGGGGACACGGGTTGGTGTGTGTCAGAACCAGAAGGGATGCCCTGCCCTACAAAGCACCCTTCCCCTTCACACCCTCCTTGCACAAGCTAATTAAAAGAGGTGAAATGGGTTAAAGTTATTTCCAGATCCTGCTATACATGAAAGCTGGAGCACAGTGAGCGACCTTGCAAAGTTTACTGTGTGTGCACATGCTAGAAGTTTTAACAGCTTGTTTACAGAGGCAGGCTCAGGAAATGTAACTGCTTTAATGGAAGCTGTGAATTGAAAGGGACCAGACAAACTGCGTTAGCCCCTGGCTGACCTGCCTTTATTTGGTTTTCAGTGAGCTAAAGGAAGGGCCGAGTTTCCACAACTATGAATAGATGTATAAAGATCAGTAACAGTAAGAAAATTACTGAAATTACATGAGACTTTGCTTAGAATACAACAGCACTCCCTTCAGAAGAGAACTGCCTGAGGTATTCATTTATCCCGCCATTAGTTTCAGTAATTAACTGAAGCAATCGTAACAGGAAAAGAAAGAAAACTTATTTTCAGTAACAAAAACAACAGGGATATTTTTAGCTTTAGTTGCAAACAATTCATTTAGCTCAACCATTAAAAATTAAAATACGTCAACAGGATTGTCTTAAAATTTTATAAAAGCTGTTCCTGACATTAAAAAGTCAACATTACATGAAGAGTAGAGAGTTAACTGAACAACTCCAGTCACTGACAGTTGAAAAGCAACTGGATTTAAGCCTTACATTTCTCCAATGTTAACCTCAGGATTCACACGGCAGAGGAGCTGCATCCAGTTCGTATTAAAAACACGACCCAATGTTTTAGTAATTCTTTTTCGAGGAAGAGGCCCCTGGGAGCATCATCCCTGCCCACGCGTGCCTGAGCACCCACTTCTGCGCTCAGGGGAAAAGCTGCTCGTTATGACATGGGTAATAGGGAGACCCGTAAAAACCTGTGTCCTGGTGGGACGGCCCCAGCTGAGGGAGCTTCACCGACTTTGCTGCCATCAGAAGGATCAGGAACTCGCATTTCAAACCATGGCACTGCAACTCAGCGTTTTTAGGGATGTACTCAGGTTGCCTTAGCAGGTTACTGTTGCTGAAAAGAGAATCAAAATGAGCTCGTGTGGTGTTCACCGGAACAGAAAGCCTATAAAGGTGCTTTTGATTGAAACACACCCAGGATTTCTAACCCTCTTTTAAAAGCAAGAAAGAAAAAAATACAAAGACATTTCTTGCAGTTTTTAATTTTGCTTCAAACATAAATTTATTGAAGGAGATTTTAAAAAATTTCTGAAGGAATAGGTTTGTTTTTTTTTTAAAGGGAGTGTGTGTGCATCAGTGTGTGCAGTTGTGAGGGAAATAGCAACGAACCAGAACAACTCCAGACAAAAAACTGCAGAGCCATGAGCACAACGTGCTAGAAACAGAGAGATCAATGACTGCAGCACACATAAATCTAGTATACACAGAGTGCAAATACAGGACACGACACTTAGCATTGCTAGCCAGCCTGTAACAAGCCATTACGGTCTGTTCACAAGCCTGTTTAATGCTATTTATTTTGCAGTATGGCTTATTTTTGTCAGCATGGCTAGAAGTCTTAACTGGTATTCAAAAACTATTTCAGTTGAAGAACAAAGTCCTAATAGTGTTGAAGTCGCTGTCAGATGTCAACAGGACGAGGATTTCATCTCGTTTGTTCTTGTAAGACATTTCTTGTTCACAAAAATCTGTCATGGCCTGGCCATCATTTTCCTTTGCTGGGGCCAGGTTCTCATCAGGCGACAGCCACCGATCAACACCTTCACTGCTGCCAAAGGGTATCTCTGCTGCTGCATCAACCCGCTGTGGGACAGAGCGCAGGGTTCTGCCCACCTTGCTGGGTCTCTGTCTACTCTTGGGCTTTTAAAGACATACGCAAATTGCCTGGGCATGGCATTAAGCATCAGATCAATATGTCTGGACAGCATAAGAACAGAGGGTCCCTGTAGCTCCAAACATCATTTAATTCCAACTGCCAACAAGAGACGTTGGGGTTTTGTGACAGGCTGATGGCGACAGCTCCACCAGCAAGACACCATCTATTTTTCAACAGATGCTGAAAAAATGCATTGCTGCACTAATATTTCTAACAGTTTAATAGCAAACAGATGCCTTTTCATCAGCATGCTATTTAGAGCAGCAAAGGACACGGTGGCGAACACGTCTGTGTCCAACCCACCATCAAGCTTATATTGCTAGAACTTATGCAGCTGTGCCACTGCCAAAAAGAGAAATTGCATACGTAGTCCAGATTTCAGTTCATTGTGGTAATTTTCCCCAGTGTAGAATAGCTGGGGCCAGGACAAAAATGAATTGGAGAACTTTGCACATTAAGGATGAGATTTGTAAAAGCCAGAGAGCAGACAGATTTACACACTAACATATCAATTGTCAGAGCTTAGAGACAGTCTTACACTACAACACCTACATATTAAAATGTATTTCATTAGAAAGCTGTAGCACTGAAGATTAACATTAAAGTATTTTTAAAAAACCCCCAAAACAACACAACATTGACAGGGAGGAATTTGGAGGTTATATATTCACACCTCTCCTTCCAAGAGCTGGAGGGACGTCTGCTTTTTACACTGTCGGCTCGATTCTGAGTTCTACATTTTGGGAAGATGGTGATGATGTCACTGTGATGCCAACCCAAATCACACACACACAGGATTATTTATTGTCCTCTCAGTGTGCTGGGCTTCTCAGCATGCACAATGGTCAGGCTGGTGTATTAATACTGTGTATTTATTAAAAACAATTACTCTGGTAGAGGTGAAATTGTCATCTTCTGTGGTCACTGAACACCAACCAGAATTCACAAAGAGACGTTTCTAGGATCAGGCCTCTGATGGTACAGTCTAGAGGGTGAATGAGTTTTCATCACGTAAAAGCACCTTGATTCTTATGACCTTTAGTGTTTTAATATCCAAATGAAAGCAGCAGCACTCCTCTGGAGAAGGAAAGTAGTGCATAAACTGTTCTAGGAGGAGGATATTGATGATTTGTTTAATGAAGTCACCACTAAGCCACTGCTTAAATCCAGACTTCTACCTTCTTTCTCCTAGAAAAATGAAAGAAAGATAAATCCTTGATTTATGTTGTTTTGGAATAAGCGGT
>NW_010181008.1:7483-16103 GCF_000695765.1 Mesitornis unicolor
ACATGAATCAGGCAATTCACATTCTGTTTGTTACATCAAATCAATTTAAAATTACACGCTGCCTGAGCATCTAAGATTGCATGCAGCTTGCTGTGAAACTCGAAAACACCTAGCAGAGCACCTCCCACTTGTATCTGTCGGCAAACTCAAACTTCAAGAAGATATCGTGCAGTAATCCCTGGAATAAGGTCGCTGTCACTCTGCGAGCCATACATCCAGGTCAGAGCAAAGTCTTGCTTACATCTGGCCAAGAGCTAGCAGGCTCACCTGCTGCTCGAGGTGCAAACCCCAACCGAAACTACTCCTGCTGCTGAGACATAGATTGCTTCTTTCTCCTCAACATGCCCCTATTTTCAAAAAACTTAAGAGGGGTAGGGGGAGGTGGCAGAGGACATAATTCTGACAACTGACTCTGCCGCTTCTTTGTAAAATGTGACTGGACAGACACTGGAGAGCATTTAGATTTATTTAATTTCCCTAGGAAAAAGCTCATCCAAAAACCTCAATACTTTTGTTCGTTTGTTTCTCCAACAAAGAGAGGAGGAGGAGAAATACAAATGGAGTTAAGTTTTAAAAGCTAATTTTGTATTGGCTGGAGAAAACAAACCAAACCAAACCAACTTATAATAGAATCACAGAATGGTCAAGGTGGGAAGGGACTTCTGGAGGACATCTGGTCCAACGCCCTGCTCCAGCAGGGCCACGCAGGACCACGTCCAGATGGGTTTTGAGTACCTCCAAGGATGGAGACTCCACAGCCTCCCCAGGCAATCTGTGCCAGGGCTCGGTCACAGACACAGTGAAAAAGAGTTCCCTGATGTTCAGCTGGAAATCAGCGTTCAAAGGAAAACATGCACAAAGTGTGTGTTTCTGATGAACTATTCCACACGCCAGCTTCGGTCATGTTTTCCAGAAATTATTAAAAGTGTATTTGGAGTTTAAATAGCCACCCAGTGAAGTTATTTTCCATTTGACTCTGTACAGCCTGTGAATAAACACTGCTACCTACTGTAATAACTATCTTGGGACTCTCAGGCAGAGCCACACAGAAACAACAGCCGTTATGCCAATGAAAATAAAGAGTGCGACATACTTACAGCTCTGTAATCCAAGAACATCTCTTTGAAAGCCAGAAAGTCAGTAAACGTGAGAAGCATATCATATATATCACCTGCCATTTCATCTTTGTGTTGTCTACAGAATAGAGAAAAAGTTGGGGAATTAGAAAAGTGTGTGAAAAATAAACTCTTATTATGAAGTCAAAAGGATACCAGGACAGGTAGAACAATCTCAAAAGTTAAACAAGAATGTTATTAAGCTGAACATTTTTGCTTTTGTAAAGCAAAACTTTAGACAAAAATTAACTTGTATTAATTCTGATCCAAGTACATTACTATATTATGTTTATGTAAATCCAAGATGTGAGACTATCACATTAGTCCTTGAAAACCAGACAAAAAAACTGATCTCTAAGTCAACAGAAGTCACACTCAAGTAGCATTTCTCTATTTCTTTATCTTGAGCACTGCAACAGCTACGCAGTCCCTTGGAAGGTGAGAAAAGTTGGGGAGAGGCACAGAATGCTCCCATGGATCATTAACAATGAGGGACTGTACTGACAATACTTGGAAGAGGACTTTGGACAAAAATATTTAGGAAGAAAGATTCTGTGCTTCCATATTGGCACACTTCAACAAGATTTTCTGAACAGTCAAGGGTTGGGTTTTTGGTTGTTTTAGTTTGGTTTTTTTAAACATTTTTTTAATTAGTTATTTCTTATCAAAAGGAGCTTTACCTTAAACAGTCTCTTTTAAGCATACTATGTGTATGCTTAAAACTTCTCAATGTTTTATTAAAAAAAATAAAAGTAAATAGATTCAAATATTGTGAGATATTCAGCTCCCAATTAGACTTCATTTTCTCATTCAAGGGGAAAACAAATGATCTTTCAAAAGTGACCTCTTCATGAAGTTAGCTAAGCTAAAGTGACCAAATGCAAAAGCTTAAGACAAACCAAACTTTTCTCTGAACGCTTTCTACATAAAATTACAGTACAGACATTATTTCACATGAATTTTGAAAGACTACCAGGCTATTTAAATGTCCAACACAGAGCCTGAAAAAGATAAATGAGATCCAACATTTTAAGGGTCTGGCTTTGGAGCGATGATGCAAAAAACAACCAGTGTTCTCCTTCCTAAACCCAACGTATTTCAGCATGACAGTTCAGAAATTTCGAGCAGAAGGACAGGCTGAAGGCAAGAAAAGTGGTCAGTCATTGCCTGCACAAACACTTAAGAAAAAATTAAAGAGGAACATCTTTCTGAAGGGAGAACTGTCAAACCTAAGTTTTAATCTAGATTAAGAGAGTTGATTGAGGAGCACCTAACTCGCCCCCAAACAAAAGCACAGCAGAGACTTACTGCAATGACATGGTGAAAGCAGTCATATTGAAACCAGGAATCCGATCAAGCAATTTTTCTTCAATGTATTTCTCTATCAAAGAGATCTGAAAAACAAACAAACCAACCACCCAAACATCATAACAAATTGCAGGAGCAGATTTCAAAACTGCATTTCCTTACACTGACACCTTACTGACACACGGCATTAGCCTCACTGGGCAAACAACGGCAGATTCCTTAGCTGGGTGTTGCGAGATCAATTATTCACGCCAAGTTTTAGTGGCAGAAGTTTTCAGGTGAAACAAAGAGAAATGAACTTAAAGCTCCAAAAAATATCTTTCTTGCTCAGAGATCACGAAAGAAACAACAGGCAGTATCGCAGGCAGTGTCAGTATGCTCCATGTAAACCCAGTCTTTTCTAAAGAGGGAATGCAGGACCTGACATCAGCCTTTGAAACAGCAAGAAAACAATACGTACAAAAATCAGAAAAAGTATCTTACGTATTCATTAAAAATAGAAGTATAGATGAGCTTGTTTTCTTCTGAGTCATCAAACTCCTGGTAGTGCTTCTCCATAAAAGTCCTCTGTATTAACTGGAAGTCATCATCTGGGCCACAACAAAAACACATCATACAGTTACAAGTTTAGTCATTATTTTTGTAATACAAATGCCACATTCACTGGTCCTCTGCTTCCCCGTTGTAACCACACGTGCAGAATCAGTCACACCAGTACTGCAGCTGCCACCGAGCCACCATTTCTGACCCATCTGTGAGAGGACAGAGGCTGCTGGCAGCGCTACTTCAGTTAAGGGAGCCGAATCAACAGGGCAGCAGCACATCAGTCTGCATTGTGTCAGCAGCTGTGGATTCAGAATTGAACAGGGTGAACACATCCATCTAGTGAGGTCTGTGATTACATCTCCTAAGTTTCATTTACACTTAGTATTAGCAAAAAAGTCCTCCTGCTTTATGTTTTATTAACAAGGTTATTTATTCTGAACCCCTTTTTTCCAGGCTCTCAAGTCAGCAACAGTGAATACCTCTTCCCTACAATAATTCAAAATATTTTATTTTCTTAATTAAAAAATACCAGTGAAACTCCCAGATGTGTTTTCAACTGCCAGTTGTGGAAGAAAACAGAATTAAAACTTAATATGATAGGTCACCACTGAATCCAACAGAAGTGGTACAAAGTTTACTCATACAGAGTGTTAAAATACAAGTCTCAGCTTTCTAAACCCTAACGCATTAAAAATTAGTTTAGGTTGCATTTCTCTGGATTCAACTACATCACCACAAGATTTGCATGGGCCCACCTTATGAAGTACAACAAGGCCAAGTGCAAGCATACCCTGACAAACACGTTAGGAGAGGTGTGGGCAGAGCTGGGGCAGGGAACACTACCTCTCATAATCTCTTCCATCCCCTTTATAAGGATATAAAAACCCCATAAAGCTTTGATCTCTTTGTGAGATTTACAACTATTTATGAAGGACTGTATTGCAGTGGTGAAGAGAATAATTTTCAAGACTGTGCAAACAGTACACAAAAGACCTTTGTGTATATTTTTACTATGCCACCAGGTTAGCAGTCACGCGAGCAAAAAAAGGAGAGCTGCTATGAAGCAGGCAGGGCCATTTTAGCTCTCTATGTCTGCGAACAGAAGAGCAGCTTGCAATATGTTTAGCACCCATCTTGTTGTGTATAACTGCTGGCAGAGCTTACCCATTATAATATCCTCCAGATATCCAATAACGGCATCAAACTCTGCATCAGAAGGGGAAGAGCTGAAAGCAAAGAAAGATACATAAACATACATTTTAAGCACAGCAGAAATACTAGTTAAAAAGGGTTAACAAAAGCCTAAGCACCAATAAGCCCAGTAATTACAAGATAAGTGAAAATCTTCCTAGTTTCAACATACAAAATAATCCATGACACCGATTACAGGACTGCTTCATAGGCTTTCTCATCAGGCCTCTACTGTCTTTTCCCCAGATAGGTTCCTATAAATGTTGTTTCACTGGTGTAACTGTTAAGCCAAGTCCAGTCCTGATGCAGAACGATGTAAAGTGTGTAATTAGATCAGTAAATCAAGCACCTTCCAATCCACAAATCCTGGCTGCTACCACAAGCTTTCCTTCTGCTCTCTTCCCTGCTAGAGCTGCAGGGCAATCACAGAACTCTAGACAAATACTTGGTCTTGTGTACACTTAAACTCAACGTGCACACAAGTATTGTATAACTAGAGAAACTTAAATATTTTTCTTACGCAAGAAACATCCCCAAGTACTACAAATGAATGGCATCATGTTCTGTGGTCATTTGATCATGAGCAAATATTAAACACCCTTATGGATCTGAAGTCATCCAGGGAAGAAACCTCTGGTACCAGCACTTCAGGACTCTGGATCTCCCTGCTAAATTTGTTGTGCAGCTCATTCAGACACATTAGATAATCCACAGGATCTCCTTGGCCTTAGCATTCAGAGCTCATCTTTAGTGGGAGATGAACTCTTCCTACATTTTCCAGCAAATGAAAGACAGGCTTTTCTCACAGGAGGGAAACAAGCCTCATGGGACATTTGTCTTTAAGAGAAAGGTTAGCTTTGACCAGTGAAAGCACCATTTAAATTAAATTAAAATTAAATGTCTATTTCTCTTTCAAATTTCTCTTTAGTAAACAGAGCAGAAGAGTCTTTCAGACTAAGTTTTACAAAACTCATTACAGTTATTTTGTTATTGAATAATAGTTCAGTGAAATTCATTTAACAACAGTTTAACTCTAATGAGGCATTTAGCTCATTCTGACCAGGAAAAGTGAAAAGATATTTGATTTCAAAAGGTTTCTGATCACCAAGTGATGTTCTAGCACTATTTTTGATGGGTGAAGCCTTGGGGGATGAGCAAAAGCACGGCAGGGGCTGAGAAAGTGTCCTCTGCCACCAGAGGGCACAGCAGGGCCGGCAGAGGAGCTGGCACAACACCGGTGAGGCATTAAGTACCATAAACATCGTGCCCTGAACATCACACTTAGGACTTCAGGCTACAGGGCTCATCACTTTCCATTTACGTGCAAAGACAGGAGATTTTGCAATGGATAATTTCCACTTTTTTTTTCCTCCTTTAAAACAGTGTTACTATTGGGTTTATAGCTTATCCTAACAGCCACAGAAAAATTAAAGTATTAATTTAAACCCTAGTTTAAGCTTGTGAGACAAATAATGGAATTTTAGCCATTCCAGAACACTAGTGATTTCATCTCTCTATACAACACACCTGCATCCACACACCTGAAGAAATACACACTCAAAAAATCTTGTGGTTTAAGCCTTTGTCACCTCATCATGTTTAGTCTAGGCCAGCACAACCTGTGTTGCTGAAGAAGCCCAGGTACACAGCCATTTGTGGTAGACTGTAGACTGAGAGAACTAAATCTACCAACCAGAGTGACAGAGGCACATATCCCCTTCTGCCACGAGTATTCAGAGAAGAGGCTGCCAGACAAATGCAGGGGGAAGCAGCGTCTTAGGATTTAGTAGCGTAAAATCTGGTTAAGGCCACCTGTAAAAGGTCTCACACGTTTAGAAGGAGCACATTCAAACACAGAAGAACAGTCTCAGAATCTGTGCTAAAGGAGAGATAAATTTTGAATTTTAAATTAACACAAGCCCCTCAGTTTTCAGTCTTACAGCGTCTACTTTGATCACTCAGGGCTATCTGGTGCTACACTCACTGCCTTCACCTAAAATCTGAACTGATGTTATCCCCCTCCTGTAGCTTTGCATTTTTCCACACCCCTGTTCTCCTAAGAAGCAGAATCTGCTAATCAGTGTGGTGTAAATTCATTCATGTAATTATATTTCTATTAAGATACTTTAACTACTAATTAGCTTATTGAAGACCTGACACAGAATGTAGCATACTCACACGCCTACGCCAAAGTTTTCTTCATCAGAAGTCTCCATCATGACTGCATAACCAGACTGGAGGAGAGGCAATCTGCTATATTTCTGCTGTTAGTGGTTATTTCTTCTTTTCAGACAAAGTACTAAGAAATAACATGTGACTTGGCATTAATACAAATTCAATTGTTAAATTATCATACACTTCTCAAACAGCAAATCAGAATCAGGAGAGAATCTTTTAATTTTTAGACGCAGGAATTTCAAAATCACATTCTTTCAAAGGTACTGCTACTTCTTTTCTGTAATAACAGTTGCTGACCCAGCGCACAGGACAGTGCACACAGCACCCCAGGGCCCCTGAAGATGGGCTGAGCTGGGGACCCTCTGCTCCCACCACTCTTCATGGATTTTAACCAACATTGGCCTTCGGAGCAGCACACCAAGGGTAGGAGCCAGCTCTGTGGCATCACCCCATGGCACAGAAGAAGTAAGCGTGATCCCCACCTCCTCTTTCTCAGTCCTGGCTCCTGGTGAGAGCGAAGCCCCCAGTCATGTCCAGGGGGACCAGGCACCCGACTCACCTCACCCCCTGCTCAAAGGGACCTGACGACCGGATGCCGTCACTGTCCCTCCCCAAAACCCACCCAGGACATCGGCCCTTATCAGTCCTTCCTTCCCGAGGAACGCGGGCGTCGAATCCGTGTCACCTCCCCGCCCCACCCCGCAAAGAGGCCCAGGGTTCCGGCCCTGCCCCGCACCTACCGTCGGTCCCCATCGCAGCGCCCCTGCCGCCGGCCAGGCCGTCTCCCGGGCAACGCTTCCTTCCGCCCTACTCGCAGCCAATCGGAGAGCGGAGGAGGCCGCGGAGGGCCCGCCCACACCCCGAAGGTCCAATGAGAAAGCGCAGGCGGGGCCGAGCGGGAAGGGAGTACCTGCAGCCATGGCGGGTCGCGGGGCCCGAGTTTAGTGTCCAGGCATCAAAGGCTGTCCCAGAGAAAATAAAAAGAAAACCTAGATAACGTGCGTCGTTATGATGCACGCAGCGCCCGTCACCGTTATTAAAGCGAGTTTTCCCCTCAGAGAACTGGAGAACGGCACTCAGAGCCTCAGGCACAGCCCACCCAACCCGCGGGTGTAGTACAGAAGAATGAAAGAACAACAAACAGCCTTCAAGACGCTTTTATTGTTGAACGGACAACTTCGCTACAACTCATTTCCCCTTCTGAGGGCCTGTGGAGCCACCACCTCCCCTCCTTGGCCCCACAGCCTCAGAACCTAGGGGGAAGTACTGCACCGATCATGGAGGATTGACCTTTACGAAGACGCTCCCAGCATGGATTTCAGCAGAAAGCCAGTCGAATTGTAGTCTTTCCCTTTGTGAAATGAACAGGACAGTTCTGTTACACAGCTCCCTCCTCCAGTGCCACTGGCCTCCTCTGCCCAGCACCAGCTGCATGGAAGACGGTCTGGGGCAAAATTTTCCAAAGAACACAGGCACTTAGTCCCATGTCCACAAAGGGAGAAAGGCTCTTCAGTCACCCCCATTTAAATATGAGACCAGACACCTAGAAGTCTTTGTGGACCTGGGCCTTAAGAGCTTAATCTCATACAGCAGTTGATACAAGTCAAGAGTCCTAGGCACTTCTGAAAATTTTACCTCAGTTAATCCTGGCCAGGGAAACCAAAGCCCTGAAGTTACTGGAATCTATTAAGGCAGAGTTCAAAATGGTTCTGTCCCACCTCTTCCCTAAAGTATGGTTTGTATCTTTGTACCTTAGGGATAAAAACCGATCATTGCATTTGGAAGCATTTAAAACTTAAGTGATTCTGAAATTCTAAGATCCTTGTGGCAGTGATGGTGTTCACGTTTGCTCATTCAGCACCAAGCAGGATAGGACTGACCGGCAACATGAATTACAGCAAAACACTGTAAGGTGCAGTCCGTGAGGAAATGAGGTCCTTGTGGCACAGATTTGCCAGTCTGACTTTAATCAAAACAGGCATCCAAGGCAGAAGAGAATCCACATTTTAGTAAAGACTAACCAGCACTCCACTTTTGGATTCAGTGTATTCGGAAAAAAGTCAAACAAGAAAATGATGGACAGAACTTTCCTCATTCACACGTTTTGCTCCAGAGGTTCAATGGAGACACTTTCTTTTTTTTAGTCTCTGGATGAAATTCAGCACCCTTGATGTAGCAAAGGCAGAAGGTGAAAGGAGTTGCTCAAAAGCTTGGTTCTGGGACCTGTGTGCAGAAGCGCTCAGCTCCTGTTTAGGTCAGTAGGAAGCAAGAGTGCTCAGCAG
>NW_010181008.1:16134-22280 GCF_000695765.1 Mesitornis unicolor
CTCACCTCTGCTTTGTTAATACTTGATAGTAAATAAAGATAATAAAAAAATTAAAAATAAGATATTGCAGCATGAGAATTCACTACAACAGCCTCTGCTGTTGAATCACTGCCAAGAAGTGGGATGGTTTTGGTGTGAGTTGTGTGTGAATTAGTGAAGTGCTACTATATAGCCAGATAATTTTAAAAAAGCAACCTGTACAAGTCTTGGAAGAGACGGAGTCATAGCCTCAGTTGGTGCAAAATAAGCAGAACTCCACCGATTTTTGTGCTACTTCACTGACACCAGCTGTGAACCCTGATTCCTTGTAGAAACCTAGTAAAACAGTCAAAAGCTGCCTGCTGAAATGCATTCTTAACACACAAACATCACAAATGTGTAACTAAACTGGACCAGAGATTCTCACTGGATGATCCCTACAAAAAACATGAAGCGTGGCCCCAAACCTGCTCAGAGCAGGACTGACACATGGCAAGCAAGGTGCACATTTTTAAAGAATTACAAAATAAGACTGAACTTGCTATCCAAATACTTCCTCCCCCCCCTCCTTTTTTTAAAGAAACTGGCCCCAAATTCTCCTCCAGTCTTTTAGGATAGCTCAGTATTTCCAAAGTGAACATAACTTTCAAAACCAACACTGAATAAAAAAGATGTTTGATGATACCTTAAAAAATACCCAGAATATCAAATTAATTCCAAGCCAGCATTATAATTAGTTAAGAATACCTCCTGAAAATTATATCCTCACCAAAAAATGTGGGTACTGAAGTTAAAAGCATCAGAAACATTATGTACTTGAAAATACCACCGATCTTTTAACGTTTAAAAACAAATCAGAACGTTCTTTGGAATCACCAGGTTATTAAAACATGTGAGTTTCTCTACAGTCTCCATGCTGTCTTTGCAAATCAGTCTGTGTACAGATTAAGTCTTTGAGCAGTTTAATATCCACTGTCGGAAAATACAGAGTCTCTGACCAGCAGGAGGCTACATTAAACAGGAAAACATTGGCATTCTTTTTTTAGTACTGACTTCTGCCAAAAATAGAGACTTTTGAGCACAAGACAGAACGGCCCTGTTTTTGGAGATATTTCTTCTCTTCTTTTCTAAAATGCATTGTACGTGTACTTCCAGTGCAAATTTTTTCAGCACTTGCGACAGGCGAGAAGGGGAGGAAGAGAGACACTCTCCTATGGTCTTGCTTGGAGGAACCAACAGCCATAGCACACTGACCTACCAGCTCTCCTTACTGTTGAAACCAGTCTCCATTGCTGGCAACTTGAAATAGCTTATCAAAGATTTCATTTTTAAGATAAACAGATTACAGTTTAGCATGAAATCTGGCTGTGGCTACGGCTCTATGTGCGTAAAGATTGTTAGAGATGCTTTCCCCTTTCAGTATTGGTTGGAGTTCATTAAAAACAAGTCTGTGGTATCTCTCCACGTGTGTCATGAAATGTGAGAGATCTGTCTGACTCGGGTTTGTATTTCCTGTCGACACAAAGGGCAGGTCTCCAGTTGCAAGGCACACTCCATGCACAGGTCACTGAAGAGGAAGAAAAAAAAAAAAGATCAGTTAAAGCTTGCCCTTACAGTGTGAAAAACTAAAAATCCAAGCCCTAAGCAGTTTAGTCAGCCTGCCAGAAACACAGTCAAGATAAGTCTTGCAGCATGGAGATTAGGAACTGCAAGTCAGGTGTGGATCCACAGGCTTGGAGAGGAGCTCCCGCTGCTCAGCATCTTAGAGTCCTCACACTGCCAGTGCAGTTGATTACACTTGCATACTTCGGTTTATCTTAACACTTCCCTAGTCTGGAGAAGAGCAGCCCCAGCGCCCTGTCTCAACTTCTTCTTAAGGCACACTGGGCACATCCCTTCTATCTTTGCAGCATCCAGATTGAAGACCCATGGCAAGACTGCTCGACGAGTGCTCTAAAAACACTAAGGAACTGGACTTAACTGCATTAAATTCCTAGTAGGCTGCTTAAACACAGGGAAGTTCTATTATGGTATTATTCAAATTGCTGTCCCATTTTTAGCTTTTAGATTAATTTGTGACTTGAGAAAATCTATTTGTTGAACATTTGATCAGTATTTGAGTATATAATGAATTTTCTGCTCTCCTCATGTGATCTGGATTTCACACCACCAGTACTAAACAAGTACTCATGGATAAAGACTTCGCTATCAGGGAATTAAGACTTGGTAGCCACAGTATTACTCCAACCCCAAACACACGCAATTATGGATTAAATCTGCTCAGGGGTAGGGCGAGGAGAATGGTGGGAATACTGTGATTAACTTTTATCTGTCACATCCTCAGAAAGAGGGGTTATTTCCTTTATGCTGAGGAGTCAATCACTGCATCTGGTCATGCCTAAGTTGAATATCAAACACACACATCTTCCTGTTTCTTTGGTTTGGGTTTGTTTAGGGTTGTTTTTAAGATTTTTACCTGTGTCCACATGGCCTGAGTTCTGTGTCTGCTACCTCATCACAGCAAAGCGTGCAGCAGTTCTCTCGGATACTCACTTGCTTCAACAAAGCCAGGCGCCTGTGTCTGAAGAGAGACACCCCCCCCAAACACGTTAGTTTGACTCAAAATGACAGATTCACAGCTATTCTGAGTATTGCATCAAGACCAGTGCAACACTTGCTGTGCTACTTAACTCTACTGCTGATAAACATCAATCATAACTTCCCACGAAAAGGCTTAACACACCCAGAGATTTTCAGAACAGTCCTTGACTCCCTGCTCTTGTCAGAAAGGGACAAAGAGTATGTTGGATTACAAAACTTCTAGCTCTCACAGCTGAACACTTTGAAAAGTTTTTCTTTAGTATTTGTGTACTTCCAAGGGTTAAGAAAAAAAACACATAACACAAACTCATGTATCGACAAAATTCGGAAACCCTATAATGCTGTTTCACAGTTTAAAAGAACAGAAATTGATAATAAAATCCATAGGAGAGAGTAAATGGATAAAAATCTCCCATTTGATGAAATAGGACATTTCAAGTTTGGAACACACACTACACATCAAGACTGATCAACAGCAGAGTGACATGTCTAGCCCAGACTATGCCCCAACACTGGATGCATTAAATTCAACACAACTATGGTGATGGATAATTCGGGTACACTCAGGCTCTTGCCTTTTTTTCCTATCACTTTTAAGATCAAAGTTATCTTTTAATTTAGTATCGGCTTATCGTTTCCAAATGGTTCAAGGGCAAGGATGATCTTTGTTTTATGTCCAACCTTGAATGGAGCCTCAGTGCCAGCAGTATTATGTAGACACTAACACAAGAAGCCAAGTTTCTCCAGTCAGACATTAAGAAACCAGTTTCCCCCAGCTTCTCTCTACACCTTTTGGCATAATCAAGTAATAGCTCTCACAGCTAATGCTTCAACACTGCTAGAGTAGTGCCAGAATGACATCAATAATGATCACATTTGATCATCAACTAAAAACTGTAAATCCCCATGACACTAATCAGACAGAACACTTAATGTGAAAAGGGAGCTGACCAAGAATGATAACTAAGATCATTTTAAGGGATTAAATCGCACTCCCTTAAAGCACCTGCAGTCACAAGCAGGCATAAATGACTCTGGCTCTTTGATTTTCTCTGCATAACTACAGTATTGCAAGCCTCAAACTTTGCCATTGTGTCACTTGGATCCAAGAGTACTTTTGTGTTTTCTTTCTAAACAAAGATACTCAAGTACCTAATGCACTTGATCAAGCAGATAATTCAAAACCAAAACTCTGAATTTTATTACAGCCAGAGCTATGCACCTCCAACATCCCTCCCCCTTAATTAGAAGCAACAAAAGATTTGCACGTACATCAGCACCGCTCCAGAGGGCCATCTTTAGACAAAGTTGCAAATCTGGGGTATGCAGTATCCCAGATTACACTGTATACTGTTACTGTTTGTGTTCCAGTAAGTTATTTTATGACCAATAACCTAAATCAGAAAAGCTATTCATTTTCATTCCTGCCAGAAATTTGGTAAACTAAGGAAAAATGTATCCAAACTTGTTTCTAACTGGTTTGATTTATATTTAGGTGGGAAAGCACTTTAACTTTCAATAACCTTTGTCGGTACTATCATTCACAAATGGGAAAATTTTCATCTTGATCAGAAAATAAGGACAACTTCAAGTCTTACAATCATCCAGTACCTCCATGCTGCCAACACTGCAAATTAGGTCAAATTTAAATACAACAACTTTTTCTAATTAAAACTATTTCTCCTAAAGCAACCTAATCATTCTTAGGCAGCAAGAGGCACTTTTACTAAAAAGTAGTTTGCTATGCAATACTAGTTAAGTTTAATTTAGCTTAATATTACAAAAAAATACTTTAATGGATTTTGCTTGTATATCTCTGGCCCTACTCATCAAATTGCACTGGAGCCTATGGTCTAATCCATTTCTGAAAGAGACCTATAGAGGATTACCTGGGCAAAATGATTTTCTCTTCTGCTGTCAGGAAGGCATAATCATTAAAGGTACTAAACTTCATTGATGGTGGGTACTTGAAAGGTTTTGCCCCAAAGTTGAACTCACATTGTTGATAGGACATGAAACTAGCTGCAGCAAAAAAGCCAGATCTGTAATATGACAAAAACAAGACATTTTAGAATTATTTAAACAATAATAGAGCTTTCCAGACATGTTACTACTATTCTCAAACAAAAAACAGTCCCTGAAACAGAGACAAGTTCCTTTGATAGTGATCTACAGCTAACCTCTAACACATCCAGTTTCAGCTGCATGTACTTTCCCCATTTAGTTCTCAACCTGTGGATTTACTATCAGGGTTTATCTGAATTTACTACTGAGTCAGCCAATAAAGGCTGCCTACTGTACAACTGGGATTGGTCACACTTATGCTAAGAGCAGATACATACATCTGAACAGCCCACAGCCTGATCCTCTTTACACTGATCAGCTCAGGTATCTCCTTCAGCACTAGGAAACAGTATTTTTCTTCCAAGCAACTGCTGTTCAGCAGAGTTGTGAGGAGCAGCACCAACTGCAAGGGACACCTCCATGTCCCCTGCTCCTGCTGCTTTATTTGAGCAGGCACAAATCACTTGCAACTCTTGTATACTTGTTGTGAGGGACCTGTACAGGATGAATCCAGGTCTGAGCTCTCTTAGCACAACACCCATCTGTTCCTCCTTGCCCTTGCAGGATTACCTCAGGACAGCTGTCTTTTCTTCACAGCCACCTTGTAAAAAGACTAACTATCACCTCTCAGTTTTATTTACTGAAAAGGTCCAAATCGAGTAATACCCAAAGTTGTACAATAATCTGCTGAGTATACAAATAACACACTCCATGTGATGAACAGAGCACTGCAAGCTGAATAGACAAGATACTCTGCAACTCTTTAAACTGAACCATTCTTTGTTTACATCTTAAACTTCATTTTGAGGAGAAAAATATGAATGAAATTATTAGCACAGTAGTATTAATTTACAAAATACTGTAATGTTTAATTAAGCTGCATAGGAAGCTTCTTCCTAAGTATCACACCAGCTTACCTCTTCAGAACTAAAATGCTGAACTTCTCCATGAGAGTTGAAGGAATTAGCCATGTGTTAATTTTAACAGAGTTGGCAAAATAAGCCTAACACGCTCCTGTAATGCTACCAAGAGATGTCTTCCCATTAATATTCAACATGCTACTACAGGAACAGGTCCCAGTGAATGGCAGTAAGTTAATACGCATGCTTCAGCATTTGCAAGTCTGAGGCTTTATTTTTTAAGAGATCAAAAATTCCTCAAGCACTACTAGAAATTTGTTCATCTTTGCTACAGCCTCATTCTATTTCTATGTGCTAGTCTGAGAGTAGAGAACATTGAGTTGAACCTACTTTTGGAAGGTCCAAAGTATTTATTTTAGACCCTGAAATCCACCTTCACCTGTAAAATTATATCCCTCGCACTGATTTCTAAGCAACTGTCAATTGGGAAACCTGCTTAATGATGGCTTCAGGGAAGCAAATATGAATTTACATCTCAAATTGGAAACACTTGATATAATTAAAACAATTATCCATACAGGTCACAGTCCTTCCAAATGAGCACACACTTACACAGCAGATGAAAATACTTGCTTCTCAGCA
>NW_010181008.1:22311-30173 GCF_000695765.1 Mesitornis unicolor
TTGGTTTCCATTTAAATAGAAGATCATTTGTTTTTCTTGCAAGTCTAGTAAAAATCCTATTGTGTCTCCTTACATGCAAAACAAAGATGATTTAAAGATTTAACTTCTGTTAAACAATACCCGTTTCAGCTGTTGGCATTTAAAGTATCACATATCCCACTATGAGTTCTCACTTAAAAGGAAGTATTTGCAAAAGCATAAAGAAACATTGATACTGACAGTAACAGAAGAAGAAAAAAAACAAACAGGACAAAATAGTAAAAAATTAAAATGTTTTAGTATCAACGCTCTGTCTGCAATACTTCTACAGCTACATTCTGAGTATTTGCCAAAGCCAGAAAAAAGCTGCACTGTGTCTCTGGCTATTTTACACCTATTGAAGACATTTTCAGAACACACACACTTGCAGCAGTCTTAAGTTTCTAATACGCTTGTGCTATTTATTTTTAAGAGATGTTTTAATTTTGACATCCTTAGGAAAAAATTTTTAATAGAAGAGAAGGTGGCACAGTTCACACAAGGATGGCATGCACAGACTCTTATCAAGATTTCAAAGCTGATATCAAGAACAGAACTTTACTGTCCAAGTAGCTACTCAAGAATTTAAAGTAGGCAGACAGTGAAGCTCCTCCTTAAAAAAATCCCCAAAAGTCTAATTCAGATATCAAGGTTTTTTTTTTCCCTTATCTGAAATAACACCTTCAACCCAGAACAGCAGATTTCAACTCTGTTTTGTAGGGCTACAATCATCTGGAAAGAAGTCTTGTGATTAAGTGTCCAGCAACGTTAGTTGGTGCTATGATTTGTACTCTGCCTACGAGAAGAAAAATAATTCTACCAATAAGATTCTCTTTACAGAGACTGTGGAACAAGAGGGCCATGCCCATTTGGTACATTTAAACCACTGCAAATACCAGTAAAGGCACAATAATTATTAAACCTTTAGTATCATCAGGATAAGGCAGTAACTGCTCTGTTTGCAGCTACTAAACTGTTTTCTAGACACCTGCAAGAGGAAAAACTCCCATGCAGAAATCAAGTCAGGATAAATAGAAGAAGATGGAGCGAATACCTTCTTTCCAACAGGGATGAGAATGTGGTTTACTTCTGGCATTGTACCAAATCAGCTGCCGGCAGCCATCGTATGCACAGGAGTATTCATCATCCCCGATGCCATAACCTTCCTTTAGAAAAAGGGTAAAGTATTTCAGTCTGAGGCCATTCCTCACACAGAAGTTTGTTTTTATTCAACTAAACCATTTATCCAAGAGCTGGAAGGGTCTCTCCCACTCCCATGAAGATAATTTTTTCAAACTAGTCCTAGTTTCATTGTCATTGTCGGAGTGAGGAGGGGGAAAGAAGAGGATATTGTCTCCAAAGTGGTTTTCATTCTCTGTGAGCTCAATTCATGCCTGTATATTAAACTACTTAAAAATCAGAAGGTTAGTACCCAAATGGCTAACTTTTGCATCTTAAAAAGTCAACATAGAAGTGTAGCCACTCTCTTATCTTGAAGTCCCAGTCCCAGACTTGCATATCTTGCTGGGAAAGGTATTACAAGTGCCACCAGAACATACAGAACAGAGAAAGAACAAACCCACAGTCCCTCCACTGAATCTGTTCCATGTTGTGTTGCTTTCAGTGCCAGCGTCCCTCAATTTGGGAAAAAGACAAAGTGATAGGCCCAAGAGAAATGCAAAACTAAAAGTTTCAGAGTGGGAGAGCTCAAACATGACACCCAAAAGTATTATGGAAGATAACTTCCTTGTGCTCAGCACGGATTGTCTGGAGTGCAAATACTAGACAGAGTCTGATTATACAAGCCTCAGATGTCCCAAATTAAAGCTAAGCCCAGCTAATGGGTGTTTAATGTCATATTTAGGACTAGTCTTTTTGTTACATATGCTGTAAATAAAGAGCATATGGCTACCTGAATGACTGTGTGACAGACTCGGAAGATAATATCCTTGTGTTTCAGGTAGACACCTGATGAACTTAAAAAACAGCATTTAGCCATCAGCAAAACAGTTGTAGTGACAGAAAAAATCATCTTGCTCAGAGATGCGACATCTCCTATTTTCATAGCTTGTACAGTGAGACCAGACAGAAAAATGCACATACACCAAGCTCCTTAACAGTAAGTGGGAAAAATCTTTTAAGCCTCTTAGCAGTCTAAAGCCAGACACATGGCCTTTTATTTCAAACAGTTTCCATTACACTCAATGTCTACAATGCCTGTGCTCAGGACAGGTCTGTATGGTACTTTTGTTTGGTTGTGATTTTTTTGGCTTTGTTTTGTTGTTGGGCTTTTTGTTTGGTTTTGTAGGTTTGTTTTTTAAATTGAAATCACATTTGCAATTCCATGCTAGAATGTGGGACTGGACTTTGGATGGGATGTAGAGATACATGCACGTTATATACCAGCAGAGAATAATGCTATTTACATGAATAATCAGAAGAAACAAAGCAAGACCACTGAACTCACAGGAGGACTTAAGTTAAATGGTGAGAAAAGTTACTCTCCCATTCCTCTTGGGTTTCTCACCACTGGTGTTTGTTTAATTTCCTTGATGTATTTCTCTCATACCCTCCACCATCAAGATTTACTCACATGTATTTGGCCTATCTTCATATTAGCTTCTGCATTTGACTCAGCTGTAGAATGACTTTTTCTATAATAATCAGAAATGAGCAGTTTTAACTGCCTATCTCTACATTAAGTATATATTTTATTTTTTAAAACAATAAAGTAGGGCTACAGGTACATTTCTTACTCAAGCTCAGCCAGTAGAATTTTCAACCTAAAATCCCAGCTCTGTATTTCCATGCTGGTCAGTGGCAGTAGGCTGGGTCATACACAGATCCAATTATACCATGCTATCCCAGAGTCAATTCAAATAATTATTTCCCTTGTGCAAGTTAATGTAATAGGAAAGTATGTTAAAGAGGGTAACCAAATGGCTGCTTTGTGACCTGTGTAAAAGTGAGTGCATGATAATCTGCTAGTTCGCAGTGAGCAATTGTTTACTTCACAAAAACAGACAGTAACCACTGCTGTTATCTAAAGAATTTCCAAGAAGAGACTAAGCCACATGAAATAAGCCATTTCCCTGTAGCTTCCAGACAACAGCAAGCAGATTACAAGCTGTCCCTGCTAGCAGCTATGCAGGATTTGTCTGAATAGTATCAGGCTGTGGCAATGGCAATGCAGCCTTTTCTTGTACCACTAAATGCAGCAGAAATAGCTTCATGAAAGCACAGAAAAACTGAAGGAAACAGAGTGCTCAGTTACTACCACAAAATAAGCAGAGCTATTTTCATAGGTGATGTAAGTAGAAAAATACAGAAGTTACATCATCAGCTCGATGACATTACACGTACTCACATGATTGAGAAATTTGCTGTCTTTGGTGGCCCATCCTATCTGCATCACTCCTGAAGTAATGACTGTAACTTCATAGTACCAAACTCCAGAATCGACACAGAATGTACATCTAACACTTTCAAACGATGAGGCATCACATCGAGCCTACCAAAACCAAACCAAAAGTTAAGTTTCTACAAAATTAGCATTCAAACAAGCCCCTTTCTTCCCTGGATCAAGTTTCTTGCATAGAAGAATACCGACAGTTTTAGAGGCATTTCAGACAGAAAGTAACCTCTCCTTATAGTAGTAATTGTCAATATAAACTAGCAAGTAGGCAAGACTGAAAATTGTCAGCGGTAAGCCACAGGGGAAAAACAACAATACAAAGTGTAGAGAGTTGACAGAGACAATTTAAAGATTTAAAGACTAAGACAACTGAGACAGGAAGACCCAAGTCACTGGTTGTTAGCTGACCCCCTGTCTGTATGAAGGACAGAGAAGTATCCAATGTTAAATTCATGAAAATTCATCTGTAAGTAGTCAAACACGTTTTTAGAAAGAGTAACAGAGGAAGAAAAAAGCAAGCATATGGCTGAGACAAAAATCCTACTGCTATGGGCTTGTCAAGACTAGACAGTACAAGCAATAAGAATTATATGCTTTGTGAACAGCTTTAGTCAAAATGAGAGAAAAGTCAACTGACTCTTAAGCATCCTCCTCACTTCTCTGAAGGTACAGGTGTTACTTTACTGCGAACACATCTACAGTTGAGATCAGCATAGCAATGTCACAACCCACTGACAAAGCAAGTTTTCTATACAAAGCTAGCAGAGAACTTTGATTCATTCTAGGAAATCACAGGAGCAAGTTACTATTTCTGTTTGCTAAAACCTGCCTTTTCCTTCAGACACCTTTTTAGGTTGAAATCATGAAGTGTCATCCTACCTCTAATCCGTGTGGTGAGATCTTCAGGTATTCACTGACATCGTTACTGTTCAGCATAGCCCTAATGTTGGTCAAGTCAACCTTCTCATACGTAAACTGCCTGCCTTCTTTTAAAACTGCAAAATAAAACTGGTTTTAATCACTACTGCAGCAAAGCTTTATTTTAAATATTTCACACAGCGGCAATCAATATCTCCAGTTAATTTTTGGCGTAACTGAATGAAATACATTTTGCCTGCATGAAAACAGCATCACTTCTAACACTGTGTGTTAAATATCCTCTAAACATAGAGCACAACCTACACCTCTGACCAGAGCTTGTACAGTAATTACTACTTTCAGGAAGCCTTCAGGCAAATGTAAGGCATCCAAGTTCATACCAAGATGCCACTATTTCAGGATTTACCATTGTATTTATATATTCAGTTGGGCAGAGTTTTTCTGATTCGTCACAGTGGAAAAGATTTTGGGGGTGGGGAAGAAGGGGAAAAGAAGGATTTAAAATTTTTTAACCTCTCATTTTCAGGTAGGTGATGAACTTGAACTAAGCCAAAGCAGCTCTTTCTCCCTGCATCCCAATGTGAAATATGGAAGCATCAGAAACATTTATCTTGCCAGGTGTTAAACTGATGACACATGCACATTAATTCACAAATCAGAGATCTCATCTTAGGACCCTTCATACATTCCAAACTTGCTAGAACAGTTATACAGATGTTTACTGAACACAACTGACATTGGCCTTCCCTAAGCTGGCTAAAGCCCCATAAAGCCTGACAAGACCTT
Organism: Mesitornis unicolor; assembly: GCF_000695765.1. Classification (NCBI taxonomy): domain Eukaryota; kingdom Metazoa; phylum Chordata; class Aves; order Mesitornithiformes; family Mesitornithidae; genus Mesitornis; species Mesitornis unicolor. Next base: position 27,410 of record NW_010181008.1, read on the forward strand.
TTACCCAAATTTATCTAAAAGGCATTAGAAAATACAAAGGTCCTTAGAGTTGCTGCACCCTCAAAATCACAAGAAAACAAGAGGATTTGATAATTGTTAGTCATCCAAAAGGACAGATTTAGTAAAGTGCTTTGTCAAACACCTCTCACTTTTGATCACAAGACAGTATCTTTACTCTTGAAAGACTTTAATAATTCTTAGAGACTGTGCACTGCTGGGGTATGATCACAGTAATGACTGTCACAAGCCTATGTTGGTAATCCAGCTGTTCCACAGAGAGATGGAGCTGCACTACTTGGCTACTCTGTGCGTCTGCTGAAGCGTGGGTTACAGGAAATACAGTGCAAAGAAGAATTTTCATTGCAGCTTTGACTTGCAGAGTACAAACCACTTCCTTGTACAAACATTTTCTTTGCCAAAATTTCCTTTTCATGCAATTATACTGCATTTATTTGCCTTTTTTTTTTTTTTTGAAGAGTGATTACAAATGCAGTCAGGTATATTTACAATAAGTGCTTATACAAAACAAAACAAAGAAGTGATTAATATTAAAAGAATCCATCCCTTTGTTATACCTACACAGATTGTCTAAACTCCACTGAGCACAGAATCCAACCTGGCGTTTTAAGTAGTCTGGATTATCTGTCCATTTCTCTAGCAAGATCAGTTGGTCGCTAATGCACGATTCAGAAACTGTCATTTTATTTTCACCTGCAATTTAAGAGCAAAAAAAAGAGTAATTGCTATGAACTAGGGATAACTTTAGTTAAAATTAATAACATTCTACAAATTCAGTAGAATCTACACATGCTCGTTTAAACCTCAGTATTACAAACAGCATAAAATTATTTCGCCCAAGCAGACATGGAATGAACTTAGCGCTTCTCGGCATGGAGCTGCACCATCAAGAGACTATTAGATCACTGCTGTTCTTCATCTCTGTAATACAGAATTCTTTTTTTTTTTTCCAAGTAACAAAGGCTTCATGTCATAAGTCTTTATGTAGCAATGTCTAAGCTGAGAAGGACTGAGTTTCAGCAGATCTCTTAAAGTTTGTAGGTGAGGGCATCATTAAAGCAATATTTTTTTTCCTGCCTGCTTACACCCAATCATAGCTGTTCTCTATCTCTAATATACATTTGTTTCAGTGACAAAGGCCTCACATCTTAAGTCCTTCTGTAGCAATTTCTAACTGAAGACAACTGCATATCAGCAAATATCTCAAGGGTAGAGGAGTGTCACTAAAGCAATAAAATTTCTTCTTGCCTGTAAATGAACAAACAATTCTCTTCTACCTTGTGTTTCCACCAATCCCGTCTCTCTCATGCTCCCAAGTGTGATCAGATGAACCAAGTCACAATTGTGCAGTAGAAGTCATAGCACAGCTGTCAAGAGCAGTATCAAGCAAATACTTACTCGTTTGTGCAAACTTCTCCAGTGCTATTAGTGCAAAAAGCATCACTGTTGGATGGGACTGGAAGTTCTAAACATGAGCAGTAAGAAAAGTTGTTTAATAAATACCCAGCACAGATGGATATGAAAAGCTGTTAGTCTGCACAGAACGCTTTAGGTCAAAATGGACCTCCAAAGCTCCTGTAGTTCACGCTCCTGCTGAGAGCTGGTTCAAGTAGATCAGGCTGCTCAGTGCCTTGTCCTACTGACTTCTAATTATCTCCAAGGATGGAGATCCCACACACTCTGGAATCTCAGCTTTCTATAACATACATTACCTATATTTACCAAACATGACCCTGACTTTCCACAGGAATAATAATTTAAAAAATTGTATTATAATTGCTATGTATGAATACATACAAAAAAAGATCAAAGACACTTACCAAGCTGTGAAGTAAATATTCCAATATGCCTGGGCTGAGTAAGCCTATGCTTGCAGGACCTACAAGAACATTAAAAACTAAATCCATACATGGGAACTACCATATATACATCATTGCACACAACTTTTAAACACAAGGCAACAAATGAAAGAACACTTAAGAACTTCTCAGCAAAGCAGAGCTATAATATAGAACAATTATTGTTCCCAGTCAAATATTTGCTACACATTTAATAATTATATCGTTACTGCCAAATTACAAACATTCAGTTTGCCTGCTGTAAACAGGTACACAGTTCTAGCCACACTTTTGAGTTTTTGAAGTAAGACTCCACCAGCCTCTGCTAAGCATTTTTATGCTCATTACTTTCAAGAAGAGAATGGCTCCCCTTTACTTCCAAAGTCAAAGTATAAAGATCAGCTCCATTTATCAGTAACCCAAAATAACCAAAACTGAGCATCTAATATAGCCTACTTGATAGTTAATTATACAATCTGCAGCAGTACCATGGCAAGCAGTCAATTAAAAAAAATGCCCTGAAACTGTGTCTGCTTAATCAAGACAGAGATACAAGGGAATCAAACTCCAGCATCTACGAACTTGAACAAATTGCCAAGGGTTCCAACACAGCATCAATTGATTTGCTGCCTGAGCTGGTACAGTGAGATCTGTTCCATGATCATGAAGACTAAAGTTGATACAGGATCTCATTTTGACGTAGCATAACAGAGTGTAAGTATTATAGTACAGAAGTGCTTCCTGCCCTTGTTTGTTGCTTTTTTTTGACAGAAATATTATAACTATTTTTAATAACCATTAGTAGATACCAGACAATCACTTTTTCCTCATTTTCCTGTCCACTTTCAGAAAAGGAAAAAAACTAGACGGAAAACAGACCATCAGCAGGACGGAAACTTCATCAACTG
>NW_010181008.1:30204-38391 GCF_000695765.1 Mesitornis unicolor
ATCATCTGTTTCCAGCAGGGTACTAGAAATGGGAATAAAAAGTTCAATATGAAGAGTCACCTTAAAATAGAATCTCAGCAATTTCCTTTTAAGTAACATGGAAGAGAATCTTTCCAGCCAACCACAACAGAATATATATTTAGTGGAAGGAGCATTTTTCTTTTTTGTTTCTATATAGCCTTCAAAACTAGCCAGTAGGCAGGAGTATCAAATTAATAAGGAACTACATGTTCTCAGTAATTCACACACAGCCAGGGTAGGTCTACAAGAAAGACTGATTACCAGTGCTAAGGCCGTGTACCATAAACAAACATTGATCCACAATTGCTAACCGCGCATCAGAAGGATTTGATCTTTTCCACTATCTGGGATTGTGAATGGCTCACCCAGACCCAAGCTAGTGAGTGTTCAGCGTTTTAATGAAGCAGTAGACTCGGTCACACTTGTGACACAAGGTCTGCCCTCCATGCAAAAGGTTATTCAGTACTAAGAAAATGTTTCTGAGCTAGTCTGCTTTATGGGTGCTAAAGCAGAAAGCACTTCAGCAAGCCAAATGCAGACTTTCAGAAGAATCCCATGGCTTTACCTGCTAACTTCTCTGCTAAGCAGCCCAGTACCGCAGTTGTATTCCGGTGTCTGGCAGGGTGACAAGCATCCTGGCAAGCAGCAGCTCCACTTAAATTTAATATTTCAGTTAACTTCTGTAATGCATCCTGAAAAAGAAAAATCAGAAATCTCTTCAACATTACTGACAGAAACAGCCTTCCCCCTAACTCAATACAGTATGACAAATTATTTTTATACTTTATTACTGAAGTCAGCATCATATTACAGACAGCGTGGGATAGGTATCTTCAAAGGTAAGAGGATAACAAAGAACAAATGGGATGAGAAGTTCAACACACCCGAGCACTGTAACTTTAAAATTACCACCAGATTGTTGGCCATTATTGTGGTCAACAACTCGAGACACTTCTGGACATACACAAGCTCCTATAGCAATAGGAACCAGAAAAGTAGACAAAGGCAACAAATACAGTCAGCACATATGGCACTGCTACCATCTCATCTGTTTCCACTGTCCTAAAACATACATCATTTCCAAAAGAAAAGGGTTGTTTTAGACCTTAGAATTCAGGACTAAACAGACATGCCCCCAAAAAAGAGCCCACATCCCCATCATAAATTTAGGATGCTGTCAGCTTTCCAGGACATCATAAATGGTATTCTTGAGAGCATAAATGGCTTTCTGTAGTCGCACTAATTTAGAAAGTAACCAATGAAGGTAATAAATCCAAAATGCCATGCTTTGATTTGCTTCATTCAGGCAATATGGTATGGATAAAATTCAAGATAGATCTAGAGTATACCCTCCATTTTCAGAGCAGTTAGAGGTTAATCTAGAGCCAGAACAAGTTATCCCACCAAGGGAGAACTCCACCCCAGAAAGCTCCAAATTCCCTTCAACTTTCCAGACCTCAAAGTTTCAGCTGATTCAGATTGAAACTGCGTAACCTCAGGGTAGGATCTAATTAAAAAAGAAGAACTCCTCATACTGAAGTCATCAGCAGGCCATATGGAGGAAAAAAAATAGTACTCCTCAAGTTTGATAAATACATTAATTTGAATTGTATTTGATCAACACTCAAATCAGTTCACTGCACCAGAGTCTGAGGTTTGTATGGAGATAATGCTGAAAAGTATTTATTTTCCCAAAAGAAAAGCCACAAATCCAGAACTGATGAACAGGACTAATGCTAAGCAGAAAGAATAGAGGAAGAAGAAAGGATGATTGAGCCAGACTCTTGATGGAAATGTCTCTTTAAAATTAGACTCCTGACATGCTCTGATACTGCTTTCAGCCATTATTAGAACTGCCACAGAGATTATTTTGATTTAAAGAAAGACCTTATAGAATAAAAAGGTTACTGCATTGCCATTTTAACTTCATAGCCTACAATAACAGAAGGTGAAATACAACCTGCTGCTGTTCTCCAGCTGTCACAGAAGAGGAGTACTGACTTAAAACCCCCATGACCAAAAAGTAAGACAAGAAGCTTCCAGCTTTTTATATCTCTAACAACACAAATTGAAAACTAAAATTGGCAGCATAAGAAGTAGATTAATAAATGAAAGTTGCAATGGTGTCACCATCAATTTCTGATGAAATGGGATAACAAGACAAGTTCTCTGTACAATCAGGATGTTTAAAGGGATTCAACAGTGGTTAGTGTCTTGAAGCACTTGAGGCTCTCACTTAAACACCTGTACCAGCACAGTATGAACACCTTGGTTCATCTCCATCCAAAAAAATGGATCAGTGGTCAGTAATAAAAAAAAGTATTAAAATTTGCCAAAATTGTATCGAGATACTTCATAGTTTAAAAATGTCATTTGTTTAACTTAACACACCCATTTGTGTTGCATTCCTTATGTGCAGGGCAGGAACAACTCAATAGTGACTTGTAAACGTGCAGCTTCCAGAACTTGTACTGCTTTTACAGCACCTGTACACCCTCATTGGACAGCATGCATGTACCACACATCAAGAGGTGACAACAGCAAAAGCAGCTAAAGACCAAAGCCTCTTGTTCTTCTCCGTGGACCAGATTTCTCTATTTTTTAGTCCCTTCTTTTTTCCCCCTACAGTGCTTCTAACATCAAGTAGCAATCAGATTCCACCTCACTGCAAATTACTCAAAGTTACAAAAGTTACACCCATTTTCTGAACAGCTACAAGAGTCTTGCATCACTGGTGAAACCCACCCAGAAACTACCATGGGCATGGCAACGACAAATAACTGAAATTCAGCCACAGACAAATACATACGCTTTAGACTCACCTTTGTTGGCAGCGGACATTCATCAAGTAGTAGCGTTATAACAGCTGGTCCCAGGGGATCTTCTAATGGAATAACTCTAATTAAAGACTGGACAACTTCCAACCAGCCTTCATCTGTCAACCACAAAACAGAAGTAATGCTCAGAATTAACACCGCAATTCTTAAGTGTTCAAAATACATCCATAAATTTAAACTGAAAAATCCTTAAAGTTACCCAGTGAGTTCACAGGCACCAGGAAAAAAAATAAAAATAAAATTAAAAAACCCCACCAAGATGTTCAGTTTCTTTTAGTTTGCAGTAGTTTAGAAGTTTAAAATCAAGGAAGAAAAAAGAGCCTACAGTATCTTGCATAATAGTGAACACCTCTATCATTTGCAGAACAGTCTCGCCCAGGCCAGAGCATCCTTTAGTTCCTACTAATATTAGGAAGGAACACTCATGACCAGTATGGACAAGCGCTTTGTTCCAGTGTGATACTTAAGAGTTCAGTGTCCAATGTCAACGCCGAAGTGATAAATGCTGCATCCACGATGACATTAAACAAGTATTTCCTCTAGCCAGAATCAGAGCACTCTTGAGCTCCCTCAGGCGACACAGACATCAGAGGAACTGCATTAGCTTGTCCCATGCCTAGTAGTCTACAGAAAATTTGCTAATCAGGTTGATTAGTTTATTTTTGCTAGATAAATAAGTTTCCTAAGATCACTACCAACTTTACTAAGACAACAATTCACCTCAACCAGAAATTTGGTGGAAGTCTTAAGCAGAGAGAATTTCTCCTCCTGTAACAAAGACAAAAAAACCCAACCCTTGCACAAACACAGCTCAGGTTTCAGGAGTACTTAGGGACAAGGTTGGAAGTGCTCAATGCCAGACTGGATGAGGCTTTGAGCAGCTTGGTCTAGTGGAAGGTGCCCCTACCAGTGGCAGGGGGGGTGGACCAGACGATCTTTAAGATCCCTTCAAACCCAAACCATTCTATGAGCTACACTGATAAAGTGGAGGTCTAAGGATAGCACAACCCAAGACAAAATGTATGCAGTATTTGCCAAGACTGGTGCACATAGCTTTAAAGCCTGCCCACATACACATATGGGTTGTTTCTGCCTTACTGCAAACAGACATTCTTTGTGGCTTATGGTTTAATGCCATGACAGTGTGTTTGTGGCCATCAGCTGGCTGCTTCTGCAGGGTTCATGCAGGAAGTTTAACAGAGTTCAAAAAAACTCAGGCAAATGCAATGAGCTGAGCAAAAGTTCTGAAGGGCAGAACTGTGTCTTGAATCCCATATCCCTAGAGCTACAGCAAGTCATGACACACACTGCTACCATGTATTCTTTGCAAAGAAAAAAGGGATTTTTTTTGCTTTGGAGTCACAACTGAAAGGTGCACCACAGTGCCTTGATACCTGTTTCTGCCATTTCATGCAACGTGATCATTGAATAAGGAGGCTCCTGGTCACTGAAAGAGATATTACACAGGTCAAAATTTGTGCACAATCATCAACATAATACACCAAATGAAATGATAATACACAGACATAAAATGAATCCAGTAAGTATTTAACAAAAGGAAGTTACATAGGTGTCAAAGTCAACATCTGCACATCTGCAGTAGCTGATAAATGAAATGGTGATCCATATCTGCATGTTTAAAAGCCAAACATAACGCTCAAGTGTAATGTTATTCATTAGCAGGGCTCCTTGGAGTATGTAACAAGAGCTGGTATTTCAGAAGTCGTGAAGTGAACGAAGAGCAGCGCACAAGGGACATCACTTAAACATCATTTTTCCCCAGAAATTCTCTGCTAAATATATAAATAAACCCCACAAGACCAAAAGGCAAGCCACCCAACAGCATCATAGGCTTCAACTGCATTAACAGCTGTAAGAAATAGTTAAGTCAGTTTAATAGAAGATCTTTAACCCAATTACTTTTCCAACATGAAAAAACCCACCAAAAAGTTCAATTAGATCAGTTCTTCAATCTGATTTGCTGGAGCAATGACAAGAACCTATGGCCAGTGCTTATCTGAGCAGAAAGTACCTAAAGCAAGATCTCAGAATCCTGTTCAGTGAGCAGTATCTCCAGGTCCAGAAAAAGCTTATGCAGCAGCATGTCCTAAATGCCTTATTCAGTGCTACTGAGGCATTGCGAACTAACCCCAGGCTTAGAAGGATATGTTCCACGCTCCATTTCTATCACACACCTCTGAAATTAAACTAACAATGCTAAATACAGATGAATTTTAGAAAAATTCAACACAGATTGCACATGCAGATAAGGCTACCTACTTTGGAGGAATTAATTATAAAAGAAGAGAAAAATCTCAGTTTTGACTAAAAATATACAATTAAAATACATGCTTTTCTCACAAAAACCAACACTCTTAAATACTTACACAAGAAAATGCTGATGCTTAAACACATTTTTATATTGTCATATTATTGAAAACAAATATTCATCTCTTTGCCCTTTTTGAAACTAATTTCCCCAGCAGGAAAAAGCAATGCAATAATGCAAGCAGAATTACCTCAAGAGAAAGGATGTAAAGGCTCAAAGAAAGAAGAAAAAAAAATACCATAAGTACCAGTAAAGACTATGATTAAAAAAGGAGGAAATTTTTAATCAGCAAGATTTCTGATGAGCAGAGAGGACAGAGCCAGACCTCTCAGGTGCACAGCAACAGGCAACAAAGGTGTGCTGGAACAGGGAAATTCAAACTTTTAAAAATATTTACTTATTTAAAGCACGGTCAAACATTGGAACAGGGACCCAAAGAAGTGGAGAATCTCCATATTCTGAAGATGTTCAATGTTTGACCAAATACGACCCTGAGCCACCTGCTCCAGCTAAGCAGGGATTTAAGCAGGATGCTGGAGCAGATGAACTTCTGCAGGTCCCTTCCAACCTGTATGATTATGCGAGTCTAAAAGTATTTCACTGAAGTCTGTAATACAAAAACCAAACCACACAACAGAGTAGCTTCAGGAATTTGTCAGAAACAGGACTCCAGGATCAGTGGAATAACTACACTTATTGTCCCTCAGTAGCATAGGAAAGTGCTTACAAGATTACAAAACCAATTGCAAGATCCAGAGGAAAAGGATCAACTATGCACAAAAGTGTTGTGAAACAGCTTAAGGAGCTGAACTTAGGGGAAAGGGGAAGCCATGCGAGCTTAGGAGAGACTTTCAAAAAAAAATGCCATGATTTTAACTGAATGATTTGACGACAGGCCACAAGATAAAACCTGTAAAAAACAACAACAACAACAACAACAACAACCACCACTAAAACAGCAAACCAACTTTTAGATTTAAATGCTCAGGAAAAAAATATGTCCTGGTATTTCCATTTAAAGCATTTTACAGCAGAAAGGCAAACTTCTCTGCAGGCACCTTCCAGAATAACAATGCAGCTTTATGAATCAAGGGTCACTTATCCTGAGCCTCATCCACCCTAGACCCCAGCTATGAAGCTCCAGATGTTTTTCCTTCCGTGTTGGCCTTTCCAATTCCTAGCCCGCACCTAACGCAAAAAGTGATCAGCCATCATTTTTAAGATCCTTTTAAAGCTTTGTAGAAAGCAATGAAAGACCAAAAAAGAAAATTATGAATCTGTAAATATTCCCCACAGCCTTAATGGATGCCTTGAGCATGCAAGGAATGCAATCCTGGGATCATGAGTTGAACAGCCACAACATGCAGTCTTTAAAAAGTAGTCAGTTATAACTGGAAAGAAAACCTCAGTCTGTTTATAGAAGCTAACAAAGATCAAAGCTCTCAGTTTTGCTTAACCATTTCAAATGAAGTAAATACAGCCTAGAAACAGAAATCTTGCACAACCACCAATTTTTAGGATGAAACTTCCCAAACTCTGGAGTGTTGCATTTCTGTGTACCTATGTCAGGTAAGAAATACTGAGCACGCTCCTCATCCCACCTGGGTGTTGGCCCATACAGGAACTGAGAAAACCCCTCAGCTCCTGAAGAGTCTGTACCTGGGCACTCAAGAGCTCCATTTATTACCCAGGAAATGTGCTCCTCTCCTAAGCCTCCAGATAGAAACACGCAGCTGCTCCAGGGAGGGTCAGGTGCAGATCGGTGAGAGGATGGAGTCACAGTTTGAGAGAAGACAAGAACATTTTCATTCACGTTGAATTATTCCTTGAGGAGGTACTTACTTATCTACTAACGTCCGAATTACAGCCAGTGTGTCAAGTACTAGCCCATCCACATTCTGTTTTTTCCTCCTTGGCTCATGAGGCCCTCGACCTCTCCTGGGTGGACGAACAGGGTCCCTTGGGCGGCTTCTCGCTTCAGGTACGTGTACTCTGCTGTTCTCCGTTTGCCGACTCCGAGATTCCACGTTGTCTTCTGCTCCGCTGTCATCGCGGCAAACACAGGAGTTTCCCATATCGCTAGCCCCCAAGGCTCCCAGTAAGTGGGGAATGTGGTGCTCTAGAGTCAACAGTAAACCTTGGAAAAGGCTTCTGCTAGCATAGAACACAACCAAAGCAACTACGATCATCTAGAAAGTTTTAAGAGTAATGTTTGTGTGATCCTGAATTGTGATTTTTTTTGCATTATAAGTGTTGCTACCGGCTGGAATGAATGGGAAGTTGGAGACTTAGCTTCCGATATAATTAGTTATAATACACATTGGTCATCCAGAAGGAGGTCTGAAAAAGCAAACCCAAAACAAGAGTCAGTGTTACTACTTCTAATGAGTAACAAAAAAAAAATAATCCTATTTCAATAAACATAATCAGTCTTGGTGGATAAAGCACCTAGAAAATGTAAAGTGTGGACCTGCAGTCTATCATGCGGAGGGTGAAAGGAAGGAAGAGGAGGAGGCAGTTCACCAGGTAAGTAGCTCTTGCCCACACACTATTCTTTTCTACACTAACTTATTTCCATTTCTTCCATGACTTTTGGATACAGAGGAACAACTTTGTCTTTAAATCTAGCACACTGCTACCCTTTAAGTGGTAAGTATGAACAGTTTCGTTTGTTCTTTACCTTTACAGAGACATACTGCTTAAGCCACCCAAGTAAAGGCTCCACATTTAAGGTTCTCATTTCATACCAAGAATATTCGGTATCGTTTCCAGCAAGACTAAATAATAAGGCACAACTGTAAGACTGGTTCTTTACAATTTTGGTTCCCTCGACAAACAATAGATTCAACAGTGAACTGAGTGTTTCATCCATCTGCACATAAACACATTTTTGGAACATGCCTACATCAACTGGATTCTCACCCAAAGCAGCACTAATTACCAACCCTGAAATAAAAGAGAGATTACGGACACCATTTTAATGCCTACAATTCTAACTGT
>NW_010181008.1:38401-51215 GCF_000695765.1 Mesitornis unicolor
TTTTCTGTGCAGGTTTTATGCTTGTTTGGATTTAGCATCAACCCAGTCTTCCCTTTTTGGGAACGAAGACTAATTCAGTCATTTTTTTGTTCTTGATTCAAATGGTTTTGGTCAAATACAGGCATCGTAGCAACTGAGATTGTAGGGCAATGCCTCCAAATCATTGAACTGAGAAAGCTTGCAAGAGGATTTTTTCAAACCACAGGGTATACTTCTATAGAACATTATATAAAGACTCGGCTAAAATAAAGCCCTACGAAAGGCATCATTTCACTACTTACACACTTAAGGTGCCAGAATAAATAAGTAATTTTTAAGACTAAATACATATTACTCTTTTAAAAATCAAGTTTAACATTTAAGCTAGAAATTATGGTGAATATCCTGTAACAGGTCATTACTATTCTATAATTATTAAATAATCTATTTGACAGCAGACATGTATCACTATAAAATGAAAAGAAAGTCAAGGACAGTTGCCACCTCTCAAATATGAAAGGCTCTCTCCCATCAGAGCCAACTGGCAACTGTGCAACTGCTGGCTGCCATTTGGGTCAAGATCATAACAACATTATTTGGGAAGCCAGACTTTGGTGATATGAGCAAGTCTGTGGATGTACAGCTGTCACTGGAAAAGCACTGCAAACAACCTCTCACGGACGCTTCTGTAGGTTTGAAGCACATTATCTTCTTTTAGCATGGTGAAAAGTTCAGATTTAAGAAGTTAACTGAAGGCTAACCAGGGGGAAAAAAAGACATCCCTCAAGGAGTATTATTTGCAATTGATATAAGATCTTGACCTCTGGTTCACAAAATTCCTAAATCACAGATCGTTAAATGGGGTTCTGCATCACAACATACTTGCCGTATTTGCTAAGCTGTTTGACCACAAGAGGTGGGACACCGGGCTCAGGAGTTCTTCCATCTGAGCCAGTACAGCTGCTACCTTCTCAGTGAGCAAGTAAAAAAGTAGACTCAAGGGTGCCAATACAGATTGCATAGATTACTAAACAGAATTGGGTAGGATTACAACTGGTTCAAATGGCTTGCAAAGACTGAGAGAGTTTTGGTTGGGTTTTTGTGTGTGTTTGTTTTTTTGGTTTTTTTTGTTTTTTTTTTTTAAAGAAAAGCTAGTGCAAAACATGTCTTCTGAAGGTAAAAATATGCATATATTTATGAATCCAGATCATTTAAGGGTAATTTTAGTAATTTGTGCTACTAAAATGTGAAACTGCATTGCGTTACAGATTTAGAATTTGAATTTAGTTAAGCTGTTCTGTAACTTCAGAAAATGTTAACACAGTGAATCTACCCTGTCATCAAAACAAGTATGGAAAAGCTGTATTTTAGGAAGTAGCAATAAGTAAGACCCTACCTAAGAAAACAAAAATAGACAAATCAAAATTAAAACTGCTTATTAGAACCTAGGTTTTCTGGTTGACAACTTAAAGCATGATTAAAAACAAGTTATTCTGATCAACTCACCCTTCGGTATGCTTGGTTCAGGAACAGTTGGGTTTGTTCACAAAGCTTGGTAGCAGAATTGAGCTGAACTTCTTCAGGGCACAGGTGCAGCTGTATCCAGAAGAGCAGCACTCTCTAAGTCTTTATCATGGGCAGCGAGTAATTACGGTTGCCTCTGCTTTCACTTTGAGGGACTACACTGAAAAGTCTCTGAAGATATAGAGTGAAAGAAAGAAAATTCACTTGGAAACTGCCTCTGAAGTAGATGTATTCCACCTCCTCCCTACACCCGCCATGACATCAAGCCATACTGTTATTTTCATCCATGTTGAGCCTTTACAGGGGAAGTCCTCTCAAGACTTCAAAAATCAGTTTGCCACCTACTAGCTTTAGGACTAGGCACGGCTACAGAAAACCCAATCTGTTTTTACAGCCTTGGTATTCCAAACACCACAGCACCAAGTGCAGAGCAGTGACCGACTCCTCCCCTCAAATTACTGCTTACAGGAAAGAAGAGAAGCAGTAATATCTGCTCCAGATCACCCTCAAGTAGGGTAAAGACAGCAGAAAAGAGAAGCAAGTACACTATAAAAGTTGATTAGATAAAAGGGAAAAGAGCAATGACAGGATAAACACCCCTTATTTAGTAAGGAGCAGAGTCTGAAGCATTCACTTAGCTGTTACCTACCATCACATACGAGGAGTTCACTGTCAAACGTCAAACAAACTGAAAGAATTAGGAACACAAGGCAGAAGAAGAGATTGGTACAGATCCATCTCACAAACTGGCTTGCGTGGCTAGACTACATGTGCACGGAGAGAGGTTCTGAAGTGCAAAAGAACAGCTTTTTAAGAAAAATACTGTAAAACAGTGATGTATTAGACTGCATTAGAGTGGGTGTATTTTTTAAGGACAGCTTTACAAAATTATAATGAACTGTGACTTTAGCATTAGGCTGCCAGTGGCCATCCCGACTCCCTCACTTCCACTGCTGAAACAGAGGACAGAGACATCAGACTTCAGTACAGGTCAGTGGCAGGATGGAATGAGGAAATAGGGGTAGAGAAGGGAGAAGCAAGTGATGAGAATGATCAGTTCTGCTTCTGTACAAACTTGGAAGCCTCAGTGACACAGCCAGCACACAAAACAAAAAGCACTCCGCACATCACAAAAGATGAAATATATTATTGTTTCAGTAAGAGGGAAAAATCTGCATATAGAGATGAAAATAAAATTTAGAATTTAGCTGCAAGCCTAATTTTCACAAATTCCCGCTCTCAACAAAACCTAGACACAAAAATAAGTATTTTTGGAATTAGAAAACCGTAAGAGTCTACTTGCAAATATTGTGGGAATAAAAGAGAAAGGACATTTTCGAATTTTCTTCTTTTTGACAAAGTCTTTAAGGACCAGAACAAGAATATAACAACAGTAGTATCGAGATAGGCCAAGAAAAGCCTCCTGTCCTACCTGGCAACAGACCCTTAAAGTCAGGCATAACAGCAAGCAGAGGATAACAAACAGGCTTTTTCCTAGTGCACTCACCCGAGTCGATAGCTCAGTCTCCTGAGACAAAGGCTGCATGTTTGTTTTGCCATTAAAACACAGCTAAGGAAGAAACTAATCCTTCATAATCTACTTAAATATTTAATTTTATTTTTCAGTAGTTACACAGCTAAGAGTCTCTGCAACTGCTTTTAAAATTTAGCAGCCTTCCATTACAAAGCCGGGTCCAATTGCTAACCAAAGTGTATTATTTTTCTTAAAAATTAGACTATTGGAGAATTTAGCGTGCTTTGAGGCTTTTACCTTTTATGTTTTAATATCACATCAAAGCACACTTTAACCCAAACCTATTACAAACTAACTGCTAAGATTCACCCAAGCACCAGCACAAGGGTAAGAACAACTTTTCCTGGAAGGCTTCTGGAACAGAAACCCATTGCCTTCTGTCAGCGCTACAGTGACACCACGCAAACTCCATTTTCTCAAACAATTCCTGCAAGTCCAAGCAGAACTGAGTGTCTTCAGATGAAACAACTGCACATGAAAATACCAGCAAGAGCCAAAGTACAAGATGGAATAAAAACAGGTTCTCTGTGTTCGAAGGTGTGATTGCTTTCCCTGCAATTAGCTCAATTTTGTGGCATTCAGATACACTGCAATGCTAGAAAGCCCATCAGTTTTGCATTTGTCCAGCAAAGACACTTTGGCAAATTTAGAAAGCAATAAACAAGACTATGAAAATGGCTAACAGCAGCAGCTGGATTTATAGAAGCAGTAACATTTTTTATTTTACTTTTAAATGGCATGTTAATAAAAGCTTGACCCCAAGTTTGTAAGTACAAGAAATGGTAAAGGCAGCAGCCAGTACCTGCTTTAGGACAGGCAGGGTCAGCCACTCACTCTGAATTTTGACTATCAGATGTTACTTTGGGATGTAGGACTACGCAGCTGCCAAACTTACCATGATCAAATGTAAGTTTTTATTCTGTAAGTAGTAGCTGGTACTGATAGGTCTCTCTCTGAACAGGTACTTCAGGAATAGCAGAGAATGGCAGTGTCTGACACCCCTTTTACACCAGGGAGCATCTGCCAGGACACCCACACCGGCACACTTTGCCCTAAACAACGCACCAGGCTCCACCACAGTTTGGGCTGGACACCTCCTCTGCACAGGAGAAAAGCAGCCGTAAGGGCACTGCCAGAGGCTGGCCAGCAGCAGCCTCTGGTATTCTCCACACACTGGGATCATCCCACCACAGCAAAGCAGCTCCTCTCTGGGTAGTCTCAAGCATGGGCATGGAGCTGCACAGACCAACCTGCCACAGCTGGAAATCCAAATGGGAAAGAGAAATCATCAGCCACTGAAATGAAGGCTATTGGAGTGGATTTGCACCTGCCTGGCAGCATGGATGCCCAGCCTGCCCAAAGAGGCTCCTCTTGGTCACCCGACAGAGCATGCCAATGGAGAAGTCAGGTCCAAGTGGCATTAGGCTCATTTTCTCTGCAATACACAGCCCAAGACTCGGTGATTCATCCCCTCAAATATTCAGTTACAGCCAACCATAATACTGCCTCATGATGGAAAATGCCTCTCCTTTCCATGAAATGAAGTGCATTGCAAAGCAAACAAAAAAACCACCTCTCACTTAAATGAGGAGAGAGGGTTTCAGCTACGAGAACCACTCTTCCAGCTTCTGCCACTGTTAAAAGACCAGTGACTCCCCCACCCCCCAAGAGCAAAGGAACACAGGAGCTCAGTCAGCAAACCACACAGTGAAGTTGACAGCTTTTCAAATGCAAAAGTGTTTTGGGCAGTAGTTTCCTACTAAGGAGACACAATAATTAGAAATATTTCCTCAGCATTTTTTCCCCAAAGAAATGATGCTCCTAAAAAGGAAGAGATGAAAATACTTGTGATGTCAGTCAGATGAAAAGTTCAAACTACCACGAGAAGGAAACACAGCTATGAATTGCTGTAAGAGAAACAACTTCGATACAGGAGTAAGAGGGGGAAGAGGCATGCTTGCAACTACAGGCTTTTATAACATGGAAAGGAGATCGGCTTCGAAACGATCAGGATAGGTGATGGAAACCAAGAATTTCCAGTAAATTAAATACAACTGCAATGTGAAATTGAGACTGTCTCGGGAGATCGCACTGAGATTTCAGGTCAACCCCTCAACTGTTAAGACCTGTGCAACTAAAGAGAAAGCTGCTTAGCATCCAGTGTGGTTACCACATAGTGCACACAGTAAGCAGACTGCGGGCTTCAGGAGCAGTGAGTAAATGCCATGCAGGTTCTTTCACCTGTAGCAAGCAAACACCATACTGTGGAATCTGATGCAAACCCTTAATTCAATTCTACTTTCTTTAAAAATATCCCAGAGGGTTAGCCTAGTGTCAAAATACTGTGGGAAAGAGCATTTACTGGTATGCAGTGTGTCACAATCTGCAGGACGAAGTCATTGCCACAGTCATTTGCTTTCTCACGGTAGTGAGAACACTCTAAACCAAAAGCAGGCTGACCTTGAGTGTGCCTGGTTCACAGAAAGGGAAGGAGACTGAGCACATCTCAAAAAGTTTTCCAGCTTCTGCCCAAGTGCTTGCAAGTGAACCCCCAGGGCTGTGTGAAACTTGCACAGAAAATCTGGGCTTTAACCTGCAGTCTCCTCTAGGCAATTCTGGTTTCATCAGAAACACAGAGCAGACAAGGGATCTGATCTCTTGTTCAACTTGAGGTGTTAGTAGTCAAAGGAGAAAGCAGCAGCAGACATCAACTACCACCACAGTAGCTTCTTTTTCTGTAGGCTCACTGTGAAAGTCATATTTTAGAGTCACCTGTACCTTTGACTACTTTATCTTTTTTCTTCCCTTAAATCTGCTTTTCAGCTGGTAGAGGAATGCTAATATTGCAACATGGATTTAATTTGAACTTCACTTTCTCACTTAAACTAGTGTCTGCAGAGCAGGCCTAGTAAGAGACTCCTGCCCTGCACAGGTCCTCCTTTACCTCTGGATACAGAGACACCAGTGCTCAGGGCCCCTCAAGCACCAGAGACTGTTCTGCTACAGCTCTTTCTGAAGGAGAAACTGAAGCATTTACAACCTCCTGGTTTCCCCATTTCAGAGGTAATAATTTCTCATCTCGCGATCATTTGGGTGGAACTGTCCTTTGTACCATGGCCTCAGCTTCGCTTTAACAGTTCGAATGTCTATACCAGTATCAATCATGCAGAACATCCAGTTCCCTTCTCCCCAAACTGTAGACAAGTCATTACATTTCTTTTCAGAGACAAAAGTATGCTTTGAGGCAGATGAATACACTTCTGAGATAACTATCTTTTAAAAAGATAGTGGTGTCTGACAGCTCCAGGGAAGCTGAACAAGACTTGCCTCCAGCAGCCTGAAGTGGCAGAGCTGTACAAGCTCAGCAGTTGCCCAGGGAGCAGAGTATAATGCACTGCTTCAGAAGTGTCAGGAAGATAAAGATAACGCCCTGCAGATGGCAGGGAGCACTAATCCTACAAACTGAAGGGATACAAGCTCACTAAATAAAATTGATTAGCTATACTATATCAAGTTTTGGCACAGACATTCATTTGGAGGCTTATAAAGAAATCCTTCAATTAATTAAAGTTAATCTTCCTTGCTGCCCTAAAAGTTACAGACATTATCGACAATAAACGAATTCACTGTAGTTTGACAAAACCTTCAAGATATCAGGATTCAAAATTAAAATTAAAAAAAAATATAGAAATTTCAGAACAGACAGTGCTGGGAAGAAAATGTGGATTCTTTGGGTAGCAAGCAGAGGTGCAGATTTGCAAAGAAACATCACAAAGAAACCAATGCATTTTTAAAAAGCTTATCCTAGTAAATTTAATAGTAGACCATTTCAGAAAGGATAAGGCTATACCAATATTACCGTTCAGAAACCAGTGAAAGCTCTCTTAAATTATGGCGATATCAACTTTTCATTGTAGAAAACTGCAGTAATACATAGCTTAAAGCACCTCATACATTAAAGAAAGAAACTAAAAAAAGCTTTTTGAGGGACAAATCAAGAGTGAGAGCAGCTCAAACAGTCACACAGTGTCATTCTGCCATAGGAACCAGACCTAGGGCTAGCACAGAGACATCCAATTAAATCACACTGCGGGCTATGGAAAGATGCTATGAGCAGGAACTCCTGGAAGCAGGGGCAGATCCTTGTCAGCAAGCCACAGCTTCATGTAATCAAGCCAAAATTGTGAAATCCCAGAGTTGTGCTGTTTCTTGTCTGTTAACTTATCTTAGTGCTTTTGTTTCTCCTAAGTCAGAGCTGGGCTCGTTTTCAAAGGAAGGTCAGGTACAGAACTACTCTGTGGAAGGCAGAACAGTCTCCTGCTGTAGACCACCAAAATGAGCCCTGAGCCCAAGATGGCATGCCTAAGATACTATGATAGCGTAAAATGCACTGAAAACAGTTTTGGATGTGTGAAAGAGCTTGATAACATTGCTGAAAAATTCAGCGATGCCTCAGTTGGAAGCTCACATTGTCGGCTGTCTGACAACTGCCTTGGAGCACTGAGTACACAATGTCTAGACCCTCCTGTTCTAAGCTTTGTCTAGTTTGTCACTTTATGACACTGGTTATCATCTTTATTATGAAAAACCTAACAGTGTGGCAGGAATCAGGCTGAAGAAAATTCCACTTGTTAATTCAAGCAGCATTGGAGGATGGCCCGATCTTCTGGTGCCCGTAGCTGAGAGCCACTTTTGTGACCTTCCTTGCCAACCATGGAAAGGTAGCAGTTTTTACTTTGCTAGCACAAGTTCAGAACTGCACCAGCAGAGCAGGAGAGGTCCTTTTGATTCTCTTTCCTCCTGTAACTGGATACAGCAACAGCTACTCAAATGACTGCCATTCAGTCAAATATAAGATGTAGGTCACTAGGTTAGCAAACCTGTCTCAGAGGCACTCACGGAAAGCACAAGCCCTCATCTGGGCCTTGCAGAGCTGAAGTCTAGAGAAGTTGATGCACAGCTCTAGGCATATCACTGGCACCCTTCATCTCACCCACTAAAAAGGAAAACAAAAAAACCCACGCAAGAACCCAGCTTCATTTCTCTCCATTTGTCTCTGCAGATTCTCCCATGAGGACCTTTTCTCTCTATCCTGCTACAAGTCTACCACGAAAGCATGCTGTGGGAGATCCTGACATTGACTAGGTGCCCACATGCAACATGAGCACTTCTGGCAGCAGCAGACCCAGTGACTCCAGGTTTCACAGGTATCTTGCTCCTACCACTGAGCTGCGGTGTTGGGTTTTGGTTTTTTTAAATAGTATTTTAAGGCCTCCACCTGTATGAAGAAGCTCTGAGAAAGCTGGTCAACGGGTTTCAGAGCTCTTGTGGCCAAGAAGAGGACGGTGACTGACTGCCCAAGAGAACCCGGGCAAGTGCACATGAGCTAGGAAGTGGGCTGAAGTGTGCGTGTTTCACAAGGCAGTCTAAAAATGGTTTCAATGAGAGTGTGTACCCGTTTTAGCTTGTTATGACTGCACATCAAAAAAGGCAGAAAGATGAAAAACAATTTAAGAAGCATTTAAAAAGCCGTAATGATATCAGGAACACAAAGCCACAGTCATATGAGGCTTCTCCTAAATAATCTTGTGAGAATTTCAGGTATATCAAGATTAAAAACTGTTTTGATAATTATATTTAGATACCACTTCACTAAATATTCCAGAGGGGTAAAGCTCTAAACAGAGAGCAAGTCACCAGTTAACTTTTTTTTTTTTAATCTTTCACTCCAGGACTGATGCATTGACCAGAGTTTGAGTGCAAATGCACATATTACTCTTCATTCACCCTTAGGTGAACATTTTTAAAAGCCGTGAAGAACTCTAAGCTTTCTCCATGCCACCAGACAGCCCTCCTTTCAGGAAAAAAAAAAGGAGCACCAGCATACCTGCGTGATTTTGTTTTTTCAATATCAAATCTTTCTAGCACACCCCACTGTCTACAGGAAGGTATAAAATACACATGAATGGCACAGCCGTCTGGCAGGCAGTTCACCAGCTGTCCTCTAACCTACTATTCAACCTATATTAATATCAGTTTGTGCACATGCACTGAAGCAAGCAATCCAAAAAGCCACACCAATACTTCAAATCAAAAATGTCCTCAACTCCCATCCTTCTCCTCACGTCCAGCAAAAGACCAAGATATTCAGAAGCTTACAGCAAGAGTGAAGAGTTTCTTATAGCAAAAAAAAAGCCTTAGAAAGGAAGAAAAATAACAACAGTTGCAAGTGTTTTGCATGCTCAGAAACCACTGCTTCTGCAAGGGGAGAACTGCATTAGGAAAAGGACAGATTTCTTGTCACCGATCATGGCGACTCCCTGAAGCCTCATTCATTAATGAGGAGCAGTACTTCACCCAGGCTTTGAGCTGTCAGGTATCCCTACTGAATGGGCAAAACCTACCAAACACACAACATTCCCACAGTGGAACTGTGCTTTTAAAGCAGAGGTTGGGCCATGGTAGTGGCAGGTCAAGGTATCAGGCAGTCGCAAGCACAGCTGAAGAGAGACTGTGTGATGCATCGGTGAGTCTCACAACCTTATGAGTGAACATTCGACTTGTATTAGACCTCAGCAACATAATAAAGAATAGAAAAGGAGATAAAGATTACGCTGACACAGCTGCTGCCATGCCATGCCAACTTTACAGTCAACACATACAAACCAGGAAGGGAAAACAAAATATACTGCCAGGATACACGGAAACACAAAGCACAAAATGACATGACAGTCCTAATGAGGTACTTGAAAGCAAGGAAACCCAGCACAGCACCTCTGCCTGCACTACTTTAGAGCAAGAAACAAATTTAAAGTCTACTGAGCAAACAAAGCTTGAGAGGGGGAAAAAACTCAACATACCCAAAACAGTTTAAAATGCTGAACACAATATACTGACACAGGAGCATAATGGGACAAACTTCATCACGGTAGCTTGCCTTCAGTTTACTATAAGGTGATGGCATTTGAACTTGCTGCCTCTGTGTCAAGAGAGAATCCTAACAGTGCACATGGTAAGCTCTGCTCCTTTTTGTCCATGTATCCAAGTGACTTAAACAGACCAATAGGAGATATTTCAAAATACCATATGTTATCAGCTAGGGGAGCTACTGATGGGAAAGGAAATTTGGACAAAGAAGCCTAAAGCGTAACAGGCCAGTATGGATTCCATGACAAACCGTGACCTTTATCACTAACGTGTTGCTTCCATTACTAAATATCTCATTCTATTCCTTAATTTTAACAAACAAGCAAAAAGCTTGAGGGAAATGGGCTCTGATATCACCTGATAGGCAGATTACAAGAGGTGTCTTATTTTACAGGAGTGAACAAAAATATTTTAAGTAATTATTTTCACCCATCCATTAGGCTCTGCTGTGAGAATGAAATATGCCGAGAGTCAAGACCTCCAGTGTGAAACTACTGAAAATAAACCAAGGAAGAGTGCTGACAAGTTGAGCAGAAAACCATAACATCCCTTCAAAGAGAAAAAGAGAGCACTGAGAAATGAACAGAACAAGGTAATAGTGAGATTAAGGGAGTCATTTGGCAATCACTAGATTAAGAGGCCAGAGAATGGGATACCAGAGTGGCTAACGTGAAGTGTTGCAATCAAACTCCACGTATAGGAGGCTGAAGGTAAACAAAAAGGGAAATTAAAGACTTCAAGCAAACCAGTACGTCCCCAGCCCAGAAGTACACACCAATATTACAGCTGAAGGGAGGTGTGTGAATGAGCTGAACTAGATGTACCTGCAATCTAAAAGTGGGCAAATAACCAAGACCAAGCCAACGATCAGCAATAGCAAGAATAATAACAAGAGTTGTGCACGATGCATAGCACCGCATCAAAATATCCTGGAGAAGGTTTCTACACAAGTCATGGGTAGTGGATGCTGAAAACTTTTAGAGTTAGCATGATCCTCGAGAAAGGGTTTGGTTGAAAAGGGGAGAGACAAGGAGAAGCGATCACATAACTGCAGTTGTGCTTCACGCATCTGAAAAAGAACACACCAGGAGAAACACCCAAACTGTTCAACCAGACTGGTAAGTGAGAACAAACAGCAGAGGCTGGGGCACAAAGCAATAACAGCAATGTCCTAAAGGAAGAGACACAGAAGGGTGCCAGCAGGAGAAAGGACCTCTTTTGCTGAGCGGGCTTTGGTGGAGAACAAAGACACATGCAAAAACACTCACAGAAGAATAGGCCAGATTTAGATCAGGGCAAAGAACAGATCAATTCTTTGCATTTGGATAAATCCAACAGAAAAACACATTTAACAACATCCTAATCTCCTTAAATGATGTGACAAGTTTTGAGAATGCACAGACCTCCAGAAATCCACAGCCCAATACAGGAGTCCAAGAGGACAGGAAAAATTAAAAACCTGAGGCAAAGGCAATGCTAAGTGGAAAAAAAAAAAGCTCTTGCTTATGATGAAGAAAACAAATATTGACAGAGACAAAAGAAAAAAAAACAGCAAACACATCAGCATTCAGAAAACAATGCAGTATCTGGAAGGCTGAATAAATTCAGAAGAGAAAAGGCAGCTCTCATGTCCATGTTCCTCTGTGGACCAAAGTTCCACTGCGTGAGAAACACTGATAAATGCAGGCTGAGCACCACAATGAACTCTGGGCTTGGGTCGGATACCTAGAGGATCAGAGCAAGATTTTGCAATAACAAAACAGAAAGTGAAAAACAGGATGACTATACTCATTCTGGGACTTACATTAAGGCTCTACCTGGAAGGGACACTACATGACAGAAGGTAAGAAATAGTGATATCTTCAAAAAGTGGAAAAATTAAGGCATGCAAAAATTGAAACAGCAATCAGCAGGAGAGATTCAAAGGACTTAAAAGAGAAATGCATGCTTGATATTGGCATATTACAAAGCAGTGAGGAGATGTGCTTTATAAGCACTGACCTAAGAGAGCAGAGCAGTACCACGGTGTCACCCCACTGCTAGGAAAGGTGCTGCTGTCTCATCTATCGCCCAAGCATGCAAAACAAAAATCTAGATAAATAATTGCATTTGGTAGCTCACTCCACATCTTCCTATTTTCTCTGTAAAAGGGAAAACTTGCTCAGCAGAAACATTTTTACATTGAGAGTGGCAAATACCTTTCAGGATTCTGACTTTTTGCATTAATATAAAAATACCTCGGGGCTCAGCAGAATTCTTCTGAGCGTTTCTGAGCTCCCACCAGGTCCCGGAGCAGCAGATCATTTTGTCCCCCACATACTAAAACCCAACCTGCACCAAACCGCTGTAGCAAAGCCCTTGTTTTGCAAGTCATACAAGTACCAGGAAGCTCTCCAAGCACCCGGGACGCACCGTTAAGAAGCCACAACCCCTCACCGCCCCGGCCAGCGGCAGACTCGGTGTGCCCCACCCCAGCAAACCCCCGCTTCATTGAAGTTTCGCCGCTTTCTTTTGCGAGTCCCTAACTTCACCCCCGAGCCCAGCTCTCACCAGCTGCGGGGCCTCCACGCACAGCATCGGGAGCACCCAACGTGCCAGCAGTTCGGCTGGGCACAAGGCAAGCGGGACTCTCCCGTGGCCACCGATCTTTTTCCGCTGGTTGCCTTCTCCAGAGAGTACGGGTGCCCCCGGCGAGGCCCCGTGTTCCCCTAAAAGCTGGGGCAGCACCCGCATAAATATGGAGTGCCCACAGAAACGCGGACGCTGCCAGAGACCGCCGGGGCTCCGCGGCCCAGTCCACGACCCCGCACCCGGGCGGCCTCCCAGCCCTCACCCCCACCGGGACCCTAC
>NW_010181009.1:0-30063 GCF_000695765.1 Mesitornis unicolor
GTTGCCCTTCGCTAGGCCGCGCGGCGGCTCCTGAGGGCAACTGGCGCCTTTTTCCCTCCCCCCTCTGATTTGTGTTGTGGATGCAGCGCCTTCGCAGTGAGCTGGGCAGGAGTGTGTCAGGGGGATCGGGCTGAAGTTACCTTACTTTTAACCTGCGGCAGCCGAAGGTTTGTTAATCATCGCTGAAACTCGGCTGCACCGGTGTTTGTGGGTTAGGCCCCCACAGCAAACTCCTGTCAGGGCGTTGGTAGAAGGAGGAGGGTGCTTGGAGTGTGTCAACGCATCTTTGTGGGACTTTGGGGTAAATTTAGAAGGTTTTGTTGAAAGTGTAAAGACGTATTTGCTTTATTGAATAACTGTTCTTATTTTAACAGTCATTGCTGGTTCAGATAGCAAACAAAGGGAAACAATATGTTAATATCACAGCTGACTTCCCAGTTACTGAAGGCATCACGAATTGCAGGTAAACAGATCTTGCTGTAACCTAGGGGGTTTTGTTTGTTTGTTTTTTCCCCTGGGGTAATTTGGCTCCAAGAAATTCCTTTTCCAGCAAGCAGTGCAAGACTGGTGAGGCTGTTGGTGATTCAGTGGTTGCTAAATGTTACTGTGTGTCTGATCTGTTCTCTCAGTATTGTATAGCTCTGATTTGACCTTATAAGCATAAGAGGAGGTTCCTTAGCAGCAGAAAGGCTTAGTACCACAAACAGTTTGTAGCCGTTCCAAATTGCACTTGCACCGTTTACACAGTAAAATATTGTATAATGTAATTTTAGCAGATGGTGCTACAGTAGTGTAATTAAGTTCAAATTTAAAAAGCCTTCCTTTCGTGATGGGGATATAAGTTTTGTAAGCAGCTTCATTAGTTTATTCTGGCCGCAGTTGTCTGGTGGTTTGCGAGCTGAGCAGAGCTTTTCTTAAGATACTGTTTGGATATTCTGCCTCTTAAGTGAAATTCTTTTCTTCTCAAAGGCCACCTTTTGCCAAGGTCGGTGTCTTCCTTTCTTTGCCATCATTCTACATCTGCGCACTATAGCACACAGCCGTCTAACAAGAGTGGAGCCCAACCTCAGCGGTGGTATGCCCTGGACCCTGAACTGGAAGAGATGCTGATCCCCAGAAAACTTTCCATCAGCCCCTTAGAAAGCTGGCTGACGGTGAGGTACTCCCTTCCCAAAGCAGAAGTCCTTAATGCTCAGGAAGAAGTGGGCTATGAACCCCTCCAGCGATATGACTGTCCCCCATCTGATGAGGGAGGTGGTGTGGAGGAGGGAGAGGGAACACTTAGCAACAAGGTTCAGTGTAAGAACGTTTTGAAGATTCGCAGGAGGAAAATGAATCGGCACAAGTACAAAAAGCTGCTAAAGCGAAGGAAGTTTGTACGGAGGAGGATAAAGGAAGGCCGCAAGAAGAAACGTCAGGTAAGTTCAGGGTGGAGAGAAAGGGGTGAGGGCAGCTCTGGGTCTTCATTCAAACTGTAAATGTTCCTATTCAGCACTGCCTTTCAGTTCTCTTAGGTTCACTGTGATACGGTTTAGTCCATTCTCTGGCAATTTTCACCTTGCCTAGATGCAAATTGTAATTGGTTAATTGTAGTTCCATTTCACCAGATTAGTAAGAAGAAGTGTTTGACGCTTTATGATGAAATCCTCGTAATTTTCTTACGGTTTTGTCTTCCATCTTCTCAGTTTTCCTTGCACAGGATTTTTAAAATAAGGCTACCAAGAACCTCGTGCATTTTAAGTGCACAATTACAGCTTATTGTTGCAGTAAGGCAAACTATTTGACTTAGAACAAGCTGCCTTAAAAGCCTTTTTTTTCCTTTGTGTATGTTAAACTTAGATGCTCTTTAGGACATGTGGACAGTGGCTGAATACCTGAGTGTTGCTTCTGAGCTTTTATTTCCCCTTTTTTTTTTTTTATTCTGTTTTAGATAAAGTTTGAGAAGGATTTGGAGCGCATCTGGAAAAGAGCTGGTTTGAAAGGTCCTCCTGCAGGATGGCAAACACCCAAGATATTTCTGAGAAGTTCAAAGCGATAAAAACACTTGTAATGGGTTCTAACCTGTAATTGTAATTAAAAATATTTAAGTATGCGGATTGCTTTTAACCTGTTTTCTGAGTGTGATCAAATTGGTAGGAGGAAACTCAGTCTTGTTGAGTGGTTTTCCAAGGGCAAACCTGACAGCAATGTGCTTTTCCTCCCCAAAAGAATGGTGTGAGCCCTGGTGTAGTGACTTGGCTCTGCTTTGTACGGCTCTGTGCTGCTGCCCCAGGGGGCAAAGGTGTCTTAGGCTGCAGCTGAATTTCTGAAGTTGCTATTTAAGGTTTGACCAAGTGGTGTACTATAGTAACAATTGATTGTGGGAGATGCAGTAACTGAAAGAGTTCTTCTGACTGTGAGTACAACTATAAAGCATTTTGAAAAGTTCATGGCTCCACGGTACAGCTGAGTCTGGGACAGGTGACTCCTAGCACACAGTGAATGTATCTGAGGTTCTGTGTGTGGCTCTGCTCTTCGTGTCACTAGATGGCAGTAAATTCAGAGCCTCTGAAAAAGACAGCAGTAACGTGCCCTGCTCATTTATCACTGCTGTACCTGATTCCAGTCTTGACACTTATTCTTCCTTGATTTTCTTTGTCTTCTTTAATCCTGTAACTTGAATGTTTGTTCTCTGTTGTGTCTAAACCTACAAACTGCCCAGGGGTGTGTTACCCATTTTTATCCCCTAAGGCCTAGGTTGGCCTTCTGTCTCTCTAGTTTGACACAAAACCTCTCTTGCTCTTGGGGAGCATCCTGATGGGGCCGTAGCTCACAGAGTTGTCCGTTGCACTCGTGTGCTGGGATCACGCAGGCAGAGAACTTTGTGTGCCATTTTCTCAGATCAGCACCACCACCTTTCTCTCAGTCTTGTTTTTACATTGAAATCCCTAAACCATGACAGGATAGTACCTAGAAAAGATAATTATTGAAACAGTGAGAATTGCAAAACATAATAATTCAGTACCTTTTGATGTTCCAATGCAAGTCAAGTCGTACTATGGCAATGATGGTGTTATGTTAGGGCACTTGTGTAGTGAGTTGCAAGTCTCCATGAGGTAAAGTATCTTCTTAAATGGTGTACTCTCTAAGTAGCAGTCCAAATTGTAGTCTACCAGGAGTAGTCATTGCTTTTACATCTCTTAGACGTAATTACACAACCATGTGTAGAAGTCTGGAACTGCTGTGTGATTTACAAAAGTGTCTGTAAACCATCCATGGCAGTTACTGCCAGTCTCAGTCATGTAAATGCAATATTTCTTTTTGCTTCAGTGTCTCAAAGCATGTCTCAGGATTTGTATTTTCTTTGGGGCAGATCTTGCAAAGACTATGTCTTACATGACACTAATCAGATAATACGTACTGGGGTTGGACCAACTTGCTTTGACTTGCTTGACCACAAGATGCAACTTTAAACTCTTTAGCTTTGCTAAACAGGGAGAATCAGAGAGATGAAAGCTGTGCCTGTTTTTCTGTAGGGGGAGCACGAGTACATAATATACTCTTCACAAAGCAAAATATGCGTGTACCAACATACCTGAGCGCTTAGTAAATGTGTATGTCCATATGTAGCTGTGGTGGCCAAAAAAAAATACGCTGCAAACAGGAAAGGTTTGACTTTTATAATTCTCAAAATATTTAAGACTTGAAGATGTCTCCTTCATCTCATTCTGCTGCTCTGAGAGGAAATGGTTGAAAGTCAGCAGGAGGTTGCTAGAGGAATTCATGCTCTGTGTAATACTCAGAGACTGGGGATACCCAGTGGGGATGGTGATTTTGTGTTTAAAACTGCCTGAGAGTTACTGGTCTGTAAAGGCCCCTCAAAATCAGAATATAAAACCAATTGCACTCGTGCTTACATCCCCGATTCTTGGATTGCATGCACTCAAATACAGACAGCAAGCTCAGCCCACTGAACAGAGCATCAGGTTTGGTAGTTTTATCACAGCGATCAGGTTTGTGCTGAAATGAGTTGGCTCTAAAATGGGAATTCAGCTGACTGAAGGGATGAAAGTTCTGAATTTTGTTTCTCTAAGCCAGATCATTTCATTGCAAGCTCAGAGGCTGGTCTCCATTTCAGAAAGGTCAAAACCCAGCAGCGTGGTGGTAGTGGGCTTTTGATGTACATGTGGCAGAAATACCATTTTTTTTTTTTATATATAATGCTAGCAAATAATTGCTGGCAAACCGGAGGTGTTGGTTGTCTCCTTGATCCAGATGGCAATGTTTCTTACTAGGGTAGGAATTAAATGCGCTGTTTGGAGTCTTCTCTAGAAAATGCAATGTGTCCCTTTGCTCTGGTGAGCTAATACCCACATCAAATGGGACGCTTTCATATTAAAGACTGTCAAAATGTTACCTGGGATAAGTTGGTGTGTGTACATTGGCTTTGGTAGCTCTGGCTTGGTCCTTCTCAAAACACGAAGCCAGCTCTGCTTCAGTGAGTGTGAACCCTAGTCCATGTATTCCAAAGATAAGAAACCATGCTTATTTACACTAGCTGAAAATCTGGTTGAAGGGATCTTGCCAATCTTGCAAACAGCACCTGTGGATAACTAAAATCACATCTTTTCTTTTCACCATCCGTGCTGTTCTGCTGTTGGCGTTTCTGTTCAGACTGTGAAAACATCCTGGTTTGGGTTCGCTTGGGCTGAGCCTGGTTGGTTACTCTCCAAAAATAACAGCACTGCTCTTAGCCTGGAGCATTGCCTCTGCAGAACTGAAATGGTTTTGAAAGGTGGGTTTTGTTTCTCCTATTGATTTTTAAATTTTAAAAAAACCCTGTAGCTGTTGTAGATATCTGAGCTAGCTTTAAGCAAACAGGGTGTCCTGGCTTTCCTGTGGAAATACCCCTTCTTGCTTGCCTTTCTGTGTAAGACACAGGAACAGAACTGAAACAAGGAGTTCTGTGAGTCAGAGAACCATCTGATGTGTCACTCTTATGCCAATTCCTTCAAATAACACTGAACTTTTTGGTTTTGCTCCCTGCATGGGCACTAATGCATCTCTCCTCTGTTATGCTGGTTACAAAACTTGTAAGAACTGTAAAGCTATGAATTTTGTCCCCTACTGTGTCTGGGATTGGCTGTTGTGCTTCATAATAATGGGAAGGTGGAGGAGGTTGAACAGACAGTGGGATCATGTAACTGCATATGCCTTGTTTCCTTAGGAAATGCAGCTAACATTTTGTTTAAAGTCAAAATAACATCAAATATTTGTCAGAAGTGAGTGTTTTCACTTGTTTAATAGACAAGACTTGGTGCTGAACTTGTGCTGAGGGAGTGTCATTGCCTTTGGTATATCTAGGGTTGGAGAAAGTGCTCCTGGAGCCTCTCGCCAGCTGCAAGCACTGCAGAGTCCCATAACCACTTGCAAAGTGATTGATGTTAAGACAAGAATGTGGAGTCCTGAGCGAGGAGTTGACACATCAGGTAAAGAACTAATAGCTTGGAGTTTGTCAGGTTTATGTTAAGGGAATTAATTCATGGCAGGATGCTTCTGGCTGGGCTTTGTCATCAGCCAGTGAAGAATTGGTTAAACTTGAAGAATAAGCAGTCATAGAAGAAGGTGCCAAAGGAAGAAAAGAAAAATAAGATAGCAGAACCTACAGCAGTTGTAGTCAGCAACGTGACTGCGCGTAAACAGCACCGTGTTACTCACCAGCTCCATTCCCTGGGTGCTTTTGAGTCAGCGCCGTTTCCCCTGCTGGCAAAGGGGTTTTGCTGCTGTCAGCGGTGAGGCTGCTGGTTCATGGTGGGACAGCCCTGGTGCTGCTTCAGCAGCAGCATCAGCAGGGACATCCTGGAGGCAGGAGCTGTGGCTGTCACTGGGCTTAGCGGGCCTGGATTTGGCTTCCCCAACCATTCATGTTGTTTCAGTTATGTCCAGAGGATGCTGCTGCTGCTGCTGCTGCATGTGATCTTTTCTGTTGCTTTGCCGAGGTCTGAATGGGCATCCTCCAGAAAACTGTGCCTAATTTTACTGTCTGTGATGTAGGAGAATGGGCTGTATTATTATTGGCATCCTGCTGTCTGTGAGGACTTATTCTGTAGCCCCGCTGGAAGGTAGGACAGAGCTAAATGTGTCCTATTTTGTGATAGCACCATCCAGCCCCTGGGGAAGGGAAGAGGGTTGCAGCCCTTGGAAAGACAGGAAAAGCTTTCTTTCACAAGTAATGTATGCCAAAACCTGTGAAAAGAAAGTAAGCAGAAAATAATCTTGATATCTGTGCTGTGGGTGCAACACCTTCTCATTGAGTGATTAAATGGAGCAGGAAGGAGAGCAATTAAAAGTGCATGGATGTAGCTTTCAGTGTAGGGACAGCTGCTTCTGGAGTAGGGTCTGCTCTGTCAAAGTAACTTGAACATTTCCACATGATACTGATGGAGGAATATGCACTTGGAAAGCAGGCAGTTTTTGCAAGAAAAATTAGGCAGAGTTGTGTGTTTTTTCAACGGTTTTTCTTAAATCCTGCTTTTCAGAGGATGCACTAACTTCAGAATACTGCAGATTTCTTCACTGAGGGCTGGCTGCTCTGTGTTGGTGTTCAAGTTTAATGTGCAGGTAGAAAAGCACTTAATCTATTGGCTGAGTTACTGGAAGGAAGGGATAGTAATGGAGTAAATAGCTTAGTAATGATAGGAATAGCTTATTAGAGTAAGAAATCCTCAGAGACTAGAGGACGCTGAAAGGTTCCATGTTACACCACTAGTTTAACGGGGATTATGGTGTTATTTAAGGTGTAGTAAGAAATGAGGAGCCAGGAACTTCTGAGCTCTGACATGTTTCCTCTGTGATGTTTGGCAAGACGCTAAAAAATTTCATTTCTCATTTTCCTCCCTTTCTTAAAGGGGAACGAAGATCTTTTTCTTCCCAAAAGTGTGGTAGAAAATTAAATGCAGTACTGTAGTAGAATAAATCAGGTCTCTGGATAGAAGGAGGGATGCTGGTTGAAGCAGATAGGTTTGTATGCAGGAATTGCACCTGATTTCTAAAGAAGGCAAAGAAGGCAGCACCCTGTTTTCTTCAGCTGAAGTTCTGGTTGCCGGAGTCCTCTTGGACTGATTGAGAGCAAATACACAATTTGCATAGACTACCCTTGGAAGTTGGCCAGGCTCCATGTTTGTGCGTCCAAATTTGGCAGCAGGGTTATATTGGATTATGGAAAGCAACCTCCTTTCAGCCAGAGTGTTTTTATTTTAAATAAAATGGCCTGCAAACCTGAGGTAAATAATAAAACTCTCTGGGAGGCAACCTTTGAGCACCCCTTTCAGACCCAACCTATTAATTTTTCCACTCTTTTCCAGTCATTTCTGGTCTCAAAATAAGATGCTGTGTCTGGAATCCCACCGCTTAATTATTTTAGGCGGGTGCAACAGATGGGCTGCAATTAGTGTGAGGAGTGGAGCTTCCCTTCAAAAGCTCATGGTACCAGAACGCTGTTCCCATGGCCAGAGAGACCAAAAGATGTGGCTTGAGGCACGATGCTGATGGTCAGAAAGGGGACACAAAATGACATCTCTCAGCTAAATGTGTGCTCCCTGAGCACTCTCAGGACTTTTCGGTTCATCACAGAAATAAACAGCGCTGTGTGCTTGTGCTTTAAGCTTTTCCCATGTCAGAGGAGCGTGACCTGCTGCTGCCTGTGCGTGAGATTGCTGGAGACCTGCTCTGGAAAAGGGTTTTTTGTTTAAGTCCTCTTTGCTAGTGCTGGATCAGTGCTGATAGTTGGTGATCATGGCTTTCAAATCTGTTGTAGCGTGGAAGCTTAGGAGGTTACTTGTGAGAGAGACAAACGGTGCAGCCAGAGGCTGCTCGCAGGTGATTCTGCCTGTGGCGAGGATGGAAGGAGTGAGATTGTGGTTGTGCTGCGTTTGCGGTGAGCCAGGGCTACGGTGTGGTCAAGGGGCATGTGGCATGCAAGATGCGACCCAGGTCTGCCTGTCTGGTGCCTTTTTTTTTGGGAATTTAGAAAGTGGATGAGTAACAGCCAGGTGGAGTGTCACGGCGCTGAGCCGCTGCTTTCTCTCCCATTTCTTCAGACAAACACATTGGCTGAGTAAACGTTCAAAGCGGTGATTCGATCCCTCAATCATTTCCTCCTGAATCTCAGTGCTGTCTGCCAGCTGCCAAATTGGACCAGGACCGGGTATCTGTCCCCTAGAGAGGAGCCTGGTGGTTACAGTGTGGATTTGAAAAAGCTGAGATGCTATTGAACCGCAGCTGCCTTGGGGGTGAGTCAGTCCCGTGTCATAGCCTGGATACCCTTCTGTCTTGATATTCAGAATTAATTTGGGGGGATGATTTGTCTGCGTAGATCTAGAAGTTTTGGGGGCACTTGGTTGCAAGTGTTAGGAGCCCTGAAAAAAAATCCTCCTGCTTCCTAGCAGCTCACAGTTGCTGGCTGCTGCTGTGAGCCTTAGAAGATTAACAGATGCACAGACACGAATAGAGCCAACTCCTGAAGTTGTGATTGATGGTGACACCAATTCAGATTTGCGTGTTTTTCCATCCCTTCAGGAACTTCATGGGTTATGTAGTGATTTTGAACCCATACCTGCTTTTTCCTTTTTAAATTTTCTTTAATTTCACTGTGTTCTCCTGCAAAGAAGCAGCAGGTGGTAGTGCCTCTTGTTTGCCCCAGGAAATCAGAATACTGGAAAAATCTGAGAGGTGAGAGGGATGCAACAGGCCATTATAAAGTTAAAAATTGGGGTTCTGTCCAAATGGTGTCTGAGTTGAATGTCTCACTGAAGATTTCCTGAGCTGAAAGGAAGGAGATTTTTGTCCTGTGTCCTTGTCAGGGGTACATGCACAGCGAGTCCTCCCATAGCACTGGGGTTTTTGGGGCTCCTGGAGAGCACAGAGCAGCACAGTCTGGACTGTTGGGTACTGCAGGGCTGGTGTGCAGCTGCTTGGGCCCTGTTCCGAATTCTGCCACTATTCTGCTGTGTGAATTCGGGTGAGTCATTTCCTTCTGTGTTGTGCGTCTCCCTCCTGCTCCTGTTTAGACTACAGACTTTTCCTACCAGAAGCTGCCTGTGCTGTGCATAAAGCCTGCCTCTGTGGAACAAATAAGCACAAGTGTGACACCACCATTAAAATGACCCTTGCAAACACTGATGAGGGACCAGAAAAAACCCATGTAATGTGTTTTTAGGTTTTAATTTTAATTTGAACAGTCAAGGCAAGCTACTTAATTTTTTCCCCCAACTAGAACTAAATGGTTTTTATAGAGAACTGATTTTCCAGATTTCCCTTTTTACATGCTTTGGTTTATGCCAAAGATATTAAACTTAAGAGAAAACTATAATTTACACCTAGTTTGTGGATGTCTGTGGGTACTTTTTCATGTCTCTATTTCCATTCCTGATTTGCTTGCTGCTTGTTTTCCCATTTCTCATTGGCCAGTGTGTTTTTTGGGTGAGGACTTTGATTCTGTACGTACCTTCTCCATCACAAAGGGATCCTGGTAATGGTTGGTGCTTATGGATATCATGAAATATAATTTCCGTACTAAAAATGAGTTCAAAATAAAATAGTAGAGGAGATAGAGGGTAGTACTTGAGATTGAGGGAGTTGTGCTTAAATTAAATACCACTAAAAAAAACCCAAAACAAGAAAACAGCCGCCTCAGTGGGAACATGTATTGATCTATTAGGATTTAACCAACTTAATGCTTAGCCTAACTGCATCTGATTCAGGTGCTGCTCATCTGGAACCATGGGGAATTTGATACTGATTCAAAAGAGCTGTTTTACTGTTAAGAATATTTATTATCTGCAGGGTTTTGACAGTGATTTTCACAGGTTATGAATGGGAAGATACATTGTATGAACAGGAAAAACCATCTGGTGAAGCACAGCTATGTGGGATCTGCAGAAAAGGTGAAGAGAAGGAGACTCTCAATTCTCTTTTAATGAAGAAGGTAACCAAATTTCACCACTACCTAAAGCTCTCTAGTGGTAGATGAATGATCTGGTGGGTATCTGTGGAACACGGTGTTTTATGAGGAAGATCCTTAGCAGGTATAAACTGACCTAAGTCCACAGTAGTTGGTATAAGCTTGCTGACTTATACCTCCTAAGTGTCTGCCTCTGATTTTCTTTTTTTGGGACATGTAAATCCATTTGGCTTCTCTCCCCAAACTGAACCCAGCTTTTTTGGATTTTGTGTTGTGGAAAAATTGCCGAAATGCATTTTTATCTTGGAAAAATAATCTTCAGGTTTCACTCTGGGGGGGGAAAAAAAATAAATCTGTGTTGGTTTCCTGGGCAATTTCTCTGTTTTTGTAACTGGATTCTGTTAATGGTTTTGAGATGAATCCCAGGAATCTGAAGCTGAGTGCTTTCCAACAAAATGGGGTGTTTAAATATAGTGCCATCCGGAGATGCTCGACGACAGGAACCACTGAGCTGTAGAGATGCCTTATGGCAAACGATGCAGACAGAGCTCTCTGACCTGTTACAAGGACAGCGGTGCTGGAAGAACACACACTCACATATGCACACATAGGAATCAATTTGGTAAGTGAGCATCTGCTCGGGTGCTACAGTTTAACTCCTCATCTGTGCACGTCTAAGTCTCTGCTAGACAAGGTGCAAAGCTCAGTGCATTAAGCAGAAGATCAAAAAACCTCTTAAAATTCCATCGAAGTGAGTATCTTGCATACCTGGCCATTCACATTAATTGTTTTATGCTCCAGTGCCTTTGGCAGATGAAGAAGTAGAGCTTTCCAGCTGGAGATGGAAGACAGGAAGAAGTTGAGGAATTGCCTGCAAAGGACAGCCCCCAAATAACAGTTACTGCTCCTGGACAATCCTCAGTTTGCGTAGCTTAGACCATTGCAGTGACTACCACTATGGGGTGATTTTGTGGACTTCACCTTTGTGAAGGTTGTCCCCAGGGTATTATTAACTGTTGCCATGATAATGTTTTATACATACCTGGTATAAAGAGTGTCAAGGATCTGCCATTCCCATACATGAGGTATGTGCATGTGTTTGGTGACTGCATCATGGGCTGGAGTGGACTCCAATGAAATCAAACAAAGCAGAAAAACATCTGGCCAGGCCCTTGACTTGTCATTCTGAACGTGCTCTTCAGAGAAGGCAAATCAGGGCCTTTAGCATTTCTGGGTAGGGAACAAACAGTGTAATGCTGGGTCTGTATGAGGTATGTGGCTTGTAACATCTCTGGCATAATGACAGGCTTCGCTTGACAGCCCTGTTATTGTGGTTGGGTTTCAGTTTTGTCCTTTTAGTTCACAGCTCTTGCTGCAAGTTGGATTATTTCAGGCTTGCTTATGGGATTCATCGCAGCTGAAAGATTTATTTTAACAAGAAAAGCTTTGCAACCAAATGAAGCCTCCTGGGAGACGCATACCCTCTGGTAATTCACATGTTTCTGTGTTACATTGCTCTCTTCCATCAGCAGGCAGCTCTGAAGGCTCTCCCCACCCACACCAGACCTTTCTTAGTGATATGGGTGCGTATTTATCCCTCTGAGTGTTACAGGTTGATCACACTACCCTGACAAGGGTTATTTGAGCAATTCCCCCTAGAAGATAAACAGTGTCAGTGTATCCTGTACATAAGGCCTTGTACTGTAATTTGTCTCTTTATGTCAACAGAGCATTAATCCTGCCATTCCTTTTTAATACATTACTTATAGCTGTGGAAATGGAGCGGAAGTGGCCACTTCCACTCCTGTTTCCCAGGGTTAATGGTTCTTAAAATTGCAGTAAGAGGATGGAGCGTACCTCTTGGCATCAAACCTTCTTCCCAGTCCCATGCTTGCTCTGTTTTTCTAGACTGGTGATCTTCAGTTCAGATTTATTGGGAGCTCTTTCCTTGCAGCCATGGAAAACAAAAATGTTAAAACGGAAGAGAACGGGAAGAGGAAACTTCCTGGCAGACATGGCTTGCTCATTATTGTTTCCCACAAGCCAATTAATTTGTGACCCTTGCACTGTCTTTGGGCAGGGCTTTATTCCACCTGAGTCACCAGCATTTCATATCTGAAATATCTATGTCATATCACCATTTATTTCATATCTGAAATAGGAGTGAGTCTGGAAACGTGGGAGCCTTTCTTCCCCCTGATAACCAGATTTATGATGAGGATGACAGATGCAGAGCTCCAGGAAGCAAACCCACCTGTGTTGGTGCTGGAAGGGGCCTTTCCCCTGCATGGATGAAGCTGCTTGCTTTGGACAGGACTTGTGGTCAGGGTAGGTATCTAAGGGATGCCTCTTGTTTTGAGAATCAATACCCAAAATACTTCTAGGAGCAAGGAAGGAGAAGGGTTAGGGAGGAGACAGTCAGGCCAGTGAGAGTCTAGTTAAAAATTCAGCTCCTGCCTGGGCAAAGTGTTGACACAGCTGCCCTTCCAGGCTCTCTTTGGTCTAGCAAAGCTCTAGGAAGGCAGGGCTGACAAGAGAAAGAGTAAAAAGCTGTGAAATAGCCTCCTGTATCCCCTTCCTCCTCCTGCTGTGAACCCCAGAGAAGCTCTTTCCTTCCAGTGGTGGTTTTCTTTAGGAGACTTCAGTGGGTTCAGCCTGAGCTTGGCTTCTTTCAGTCAGGAAATAGCCAATTCGTGACAGCAGCAACCGCAGCGATCCGCATCCATCCCAGCAGTCCTGCAAGGAGCAGGCAGTAACCTCTGCAGTGCCAAAGCTTGGAGGCAGAAAGGTGAAAAAGCAACTTGGAATTGCAGCCTGCAAGGTTTTTCCCATGGCTGAGAGAAACCAAGGGAAGGACAGGGTGCTGTGTGTGCTGTCTGCGCAATGGGTTCAGCTTCCTGCCTCCCAGCCAAGCATTTTTCAGACTCTGATGACGCAGCTGAACAAAAGCTGTCAGATTTGAGCCTTTTTCTGGCTCTCTGGCCTGACACAGACAACAGGAAAGGCTCCTTCTTCCATGAGCCGCCTGGCTCTGCGCAGGCCGGCGCCTCGGCTGCTGTAGGTCAGCGCTGTTTCTGTTGCAATACCTGAGATTCAGGCAGCAGGTTTTCAGTTTTGGGATCTGGCATAGGAGGAGCCTTTGCTGCCTGCAGCTGGTTATGGAATTGGGTTAATGCAGATACGTGAGGCTTGTGAAGATGAGCCCGTGTGTTCACGTTAGGGTTATGATCAGACTGGACACGGGAACGTGCAGGCTACTGACACAGCTCCACTGATGAGTGTGGGAACTTGGGCTGAGGGACTGCTTGTATCTAATTACCCACAAACTTCCCCACTTAGTATAAATGCCAGAGATGAAGTTTGCAGTGAAATGTTACGGGGTTCTTATCTGAAGATTATTTTGGAGCTTTTCACTAGAAACAAACCACAGTTATCTGGGCCTGGTTTGGACAGTGTGAAGACCTGCTGCAGTTCACAGTAGGCTTTTTTATGGTCAAATTATTTAATAATAATAACTCCAGTTTCCTGGGATTTCTTTGGAAGTGTCTGGTCCTGTCTGCTGGATGACATGAAGTTCTGATCTGATTTAGTCTGGATGTTTCCCAAGTTTTCCTTGGTGCAGGATATAATTTAGATTTTCATTTACATTTTTGTTATAATGCTCTCCCCTTTCCTGAAGCACAGCCCTCTTTAGGGCAGAAGAAATCTATCTTCTGGTGTACTAGATGATACAGAAAAACGTCAGAAGGAAAAATTCAAGTGGTAATTAAGTTTATCTCCATGGAATGCCATGGGCATGCAACTAGCTTGTATTTTAAAGCTCTCAGACTGAAACAATGATGACTGTCTCTGGTCTGCAGATGCAAACTAAGGTGATCTGAACTTTTAATTGGCCTGTGAGTGTATATACACATAAATGGTTTATGTAGATATTATTTTGTGAAGCAAAGTTTGGAGTTTAAGAACTTACTGCTGGTTTCTCTGCTGTTTGTCATGGATTTTTTTTTCCAGTAACTGTGTTAATAATCCTAATCATTGTGGGAAACAGCAAAGTGGGTTATATAAACACAGTTTAGTACAGGCTTTAGGAACTGGTTCATGTAATTTAACAGCCTTTCCCAGCAAAACTGATGAAAATTCAGTCATTGCTTGACTTTGTTTCTGTGTCCTGGCCTCTGTGGCAGTGAAACCTGTTCCCCACATTGCAATATTCTGGGGCTTTTAGTTCTAGGCTCTTTTGCCTGCACTGCCCAAAGCTCCCATAAACTCAGCTTTTGTCATTACCATCCTTTTGCTAAGGGAGCTGCTATTAAGCCCTTGCTTACAAATGGCAGGACAGAATAAATATTGTCTTCTAGGTTGTCTTCTGAGACTTGAGCCTGAAGTAAAACCATATGAGGAGACGAAGATCAAAAAGCCACTGAAGGCAACAGAATGAACCCAGTCTGGAGCAGACAGCTGGACGAGTGTCAAACAAAGGAAGCAACAGCTGGATCAAGTAAAGCACGGGGGAAATTAGTTCCATCCCTAGGGGGAGGGAGAAAGATCATTTTGTGAGCCCAGAGCTGCACGGGACCAACTTTACCTGATTAAAACTTTTACATCAAAGCAGGGGCAGATCAGAAGGTCCCAGAGGGAGGGGAAAGAGACGAGTGGGTGTTAGCAGCAATGGTGCAGAAAGCGTCAGGGAAAGGCAGGAGGTGGAGTGTGAGTGTGGGGGGAGAGCGGAGAGGGGAGGTGGGGAATTGGAAGTTGTAGGTGGAGTAATTCTGCAGAGTATGAGCTGCTGTCCACAGCTTTCTGGATGTGAATTGATGAGCTCATAGTGTTTTCCAGTTACCAAAAAAAAAAGTTAAAAAAAAAAAAAAGTCTTCAACTTGTTTTTCTAGAGAGACAAAAGCACGGAGACGCTGAAGACATGGAGCAACTAGCAAAACTCCTCCTGTGGCAGATTTTGCTTCAGCAAAGTAAGCTCCGAGCTGATCGGCATGATGAAGTTGCTTGTTTTGATTTCAGGCTGCAGAGGACGGGGCTGGCAGTTAGTGAGAAGATTTTGAACTGTTCTTTTTGTCAGATTTTGCTCCGATTCCCTGGCTTGCTGTGTTTTCGTTTGAGGGGAGGGAATTGTGGATCTCTTATGCTTGTTGGAGAGAAAGGAGAAATGTTTGGGTTTGTTTAAGTGGCACTCCAGGCAGCACGTTTGTGCAATCTATTCTTTTCCTATCAGTTATCTTGATCAGTAAATTTAAGACCAGTAAGCTTGAATGTGAGTGCAGTAAAGCTTGCGTAGTTAGAGTTACATGATCCAAGGTTATTTTATCCTTTTGAAGAGGCAGAAACAGCTGGTGGGGGTGTGTGTGTATGTGTGTGTGTGTGTGAGTGTTCAGGACGGAGGAGAAATTTAAGTTAGTTTGGATTTTATTTCCCTGTCAATGTAAAGACAGAGATGTAGGAATTCTCCTTTGGGTAAGGTGCAAGGAAGGGATGAGGACAAGTCTGCTGAGTTTACAGTAACAGAATGGCTCGTACCTTTTCTTAATCACTGAGTTTTCTGTCAGAGCTGGAAGCAGGTTCAGGGTCCTGACAGCCTGGCCCCAAGCTAAGCAGAGAAACCCCAGCAAGGCTTGGATGGCAGGAGAAGCTTTGAGGATTAATTGCCAAGTCTCAGCAAATGCACACTTTGCAACACTTTGGGCTCTAAGGAAGGCACCTGTGAGCAAGGATAACAGCATGGAGAGACTTCATTCAGGGTGCTTACAGCAGGAAGTGAGGAGCACAAGGTTTTGGGGGACTGGTGACCCCCCCTGCTCTTCACAACTGTGTTAATGAAAGGCTATGGCTGGCCACCTGAGCCTCTCGAAATTCCTCAGTATGCAGATGGAGTAAGCTGAAGAGTCCTCAGCTTGGTCCCTTATTAGTTTCCATGCCACCACGTCATCCCCAGTTTTGCAGTGCCTCAAGGCAAGGTTTAGGAATTGGCAACATACAGGATCAGTCATAGGGACAGAAGGGTTAAAGCCGCTCAGAAAACTAGGGTGTAGGGGTAGGTTAAGCCTGGAGAAAGAGGAGAGGCTATAAATTGTACTGCAGAAGCACCAACCAGTCCAGCTGCTCCCCAGTGTGGTTTAGCATGTTGGCAGAGCTTGGGGAGCACCCAGGGCAGGAATTGCAGGTTGGGGAACTGTGTACAGGCAACAACATCCCACCTCAGGATGGATGATCTCTGACTGACTTTCTTCAGGTGTATTTTGGGGAGTTAACTCTCCATATACCAGGCAGCTCTAATGCTTGAGTCCTGCTGTCCCCACACATCAGGTTATAAGACCATGAGTGAAGGCAGGAAGGGGAGAAGGGAGGACATCTGTGCAGGTCCATATTTGCTGAGATGGTCCCTTCTGGGGAGGAACCACACCCTCAAGTGTTAATGTCTTGCAGAGAGGATCAGTGCTGTGTTTGCAATGACTCTGCAAACCGTGGGCCTGGAGCCAGGGTGAAGTACACGGAGCAGAGAAGGGTTTAGAAAGCTGAGCTAATATCGGATCTGTGAGAAAGTTAGGGCAAATCTGTGAGGGATCCTGGTTGTGCAGGGGCCAAGATGGCAATTGGTTTCTTGTGCAGGCAGAAGGCTTTTTCCTGTCTGCTGAAGCAGCACATTCTTGCTTTTTACCAATTCCTGGACATGTTCCTACCTGCAGTGAGGTGCTGGAGTTGTTGGGACTGCACGGGTAGTTCAGGGCTCTCCAGTCCTGACAGTTTTTTGAAAGCATAAAACTGCTATTGAGAAAGTTGTCCCAGGAAGCCTTTAAAAATAAACAAACATGCAGACCTAGATAAAAGCCCAGTTCAGAGCCTGGCTTGAGCATCAGTTGGTTTTGTAAGGGAAACCTTGTTTTACTGCAAAGCTGAGTCTTGCAGTCCTAGGCCAGCAGGGGCAGGTAGTGAGCAGGAGCTGCTGCCTAGGTGGAAATCTATTGCTCACCATCTCCCTCCTCTGTCTCTTTGGGCCCAGATGTTATTTCTGGTTACTGGTCAGTGGGTTTTTTAAAAAATGACTGCCAGAAGAGAGCTGAGCTCACTGTGTAGCTGTCACCTTGATGTCACTGCAGTGTAAGCCGCTATAGCTTCTTAGATGCTGGGTCAGCTCGCTAAAGAGTCAGGATGGAGACACTGCCGTTCTCCAAAAGTATTTGGAAATATCCTGGTAGCACAGGCTGCTGTTTTAGCAGTGATTGTGTAATGGCTCTACAGAGACCACTAAATCCCCTGCATAGACAATGGGATTTATGGGAGAAATAAGGAGCCTGACACACACAGATTTTTGCGAAGAACACGTCCTTTCTTTAGGACTAGACCATCCCTTTGTGCTCCCAATGTAAAGGTGATGTGGCTTCCTCTTTCAAAAGAAAAAAGCAGCTGAGACAGACCAGGAGATACCAGAGAAGGTGTGCAAAGAAAGAATGAGCTGAGCTTACTTAGACAAGCAGAGTGTCAACCTCATGGACTGTTGTTTCACTGCACACACCTGGGGGTTGTGACACTCATTTCTCCAGTTACTTCTCTGTTTTCTTTCCTGCCTACTGCTACACTCTGGACTTCAGTGGTGCTTCTTGCCTGTCAGGCACTGTTCAGGCAGCTTATCCTCGCTCTGCTGCCATCAATGGCAAGGCTCTTCCCGAGTTCAGCAGAAGCACTGCAGGTAGAGCTGGCCTTGCCACATCCCATGGAACTTATGTGCCACTTGGCAATCAGGCTACCACTTACAGTGTTTGTAGTTTCTTTTTCTGCCCTGGTAGCCTTTCATCCTCCAGTATGAGACAGGAACTTGGTTTCGTTACCACCTGTGAAGCAGACCCTGTGCCAGCAGCTATCTCCAGGAGGAGAGAAGCAGTGGTGGCGTTCAGGCAGGGCTCAAGGGGCAGTTTTCTGTTTGAACTGCTCTAAGGACACTGCCCTGAGAGCTCTGAGTATGTAAGATGTCTTTCAGAGCCTGAAGCTTTTAC
This sequence comes from Mesitornis unicolor, assembly GCF_000695765.1. Classification (NCBI taxonomy): domain Eukaryota; kingdom Metazoa; phylum Chordata; class Aves; order Mesitornithiformes; family Mesitornithidae; genus Mesitornis; species Mesitornis unicolor. The sequence continues at coordinate 17,941 of NW_010181009.1, forward strand.
CTCTAGTTTGCCTGCAGTTTTTGGGGCTTAATTCTTTACTTGAGAAGTGGATGGGATTCAAGAAGTATGAGCTGGATTCAAGAAGTAAGAGCTGGCTCTGCCTTTTACAAGGAATTAAGCAGCCTGCAAAAGCGTTTCCTTCCTCTTCCTGTATTGTGGGACCAGCAGAACACCTCTGAGATCCTGCAGAGTCTGCACAGAACATGTCAGGGGACAGCATACAGATGTGGTCTTGGTTTTTTATGGGTACATCACACAGAGGACAACGTGGTTATCCATCACGTGGAATTGGACATTTTAAAATGAGAACTGCAGTGAGTTCTGTGTTGACAACTGTTAAGGTGTTTGGTGGTTTTGAAGCTCCAGGTCCTGAATTCCTGCGACTTCACAAGTCTGAGCTTTCACCAGGTGCATAAACACTCCTTGGTTTTACAGTTGCAGCTTGGGAAGTATGACTTGCCAAAAGAACTGCTTCCACTTTACCCTGGTCCTGTAGCTCATGAACTGTGAACTTTGCCACGTTATGGATATGTCTTTGCCTTTGTCAGTAGCTGCTGTGTTCCACAACCAGTAACTTCAAGGAGCATGGCTGGGGGACATCTTTGCTCTGTTTTTCTTACATAGCAGAGGGAAGAGACTGAAAAAAAGGCTTATTCCTTCTTTAACTGCTGCTCTGTGTTCAGGTTATTGAAGGTCAGTTGTTTGAAATTCCGTTTTCTCCAGGCATACAAGGGATCAGAGACATTCCAGATTCCTTACATTTCTAAATGATCTCTTTTACAGCCACGTCAGATTTATCAGAATGTGTGCAGACTTCCAGCATTGCTGGGAGATCAGCACAGTTGGTTCTTCCTCCTTTGTCTGGTGGGGTTTCCATGCCTCTTGTGAAAACTTGGCCTTTCTTTCCCTTCTAGAACCGTGCTTATTGGCTGCTATGCCCTTCTCTTTTTGATATTCGCACCTACTGCTTTGAGACTCCGAATGATACCCTAGACCCTGAAGATCCCAGAAGCTCTGCTGCTTAGGGAGCTGCTAGCAGAAACATTGACAGTGGAGGGAAAAAGAAGCTGTCAAAACCTACAAGACACAAGCTTTTCTTATCTAAAAGCTGTTACATTACAGACAACTTCGCCGCTTCCTTGTTTTACAGACAGTAAAGTCTGGAAATGCGCTGGGGAAATGCATTCATCTGGCTTTTGGGGCTCCAGCAGCAGAGCCTGGCAAAAGGCCCCTGTGGGTGGGATAAAGTCAGGACCTGGGTGGTCCCTCACCATGCTGGTAGGGCCAGCTAAAGGACACCAACCAGGGGTTAGTGCTGCTGTCACTTTAGGGCTGCCACGGCTGCTGAGCAGAGCACGCTGGAAGGCTCAGGTGGATACTCTTGTTAGATTTACAACGCTGCATTTGGGCTCAGTGTTTTTTACATTAACTTGCAAGAGGAAAGAAGTAAATGAATTCCTCTTGCTGAGCCAGGAGAGGATGTTTCTGCAGCGCCAGATCGATTTGCTGTTAATGAGCAGCAGTGCAAGGCTCTGGAAGCGCTGGCTGTGCATCCAGCCAGCTCGCAGACACTGCTCCCAAGCACGCAAGGCGCTGTTCGTGTTGTGATGCTGCGTTGTTCCCTCAAACATCACCAATTTGGATGCTTTGCTTTGTCACACTGGTACAAGTGGGTGCTGCTGTGCTGAGAGCTGGTTGTCCTGTCACAAGTGGGACTGATTGCTGCTGGTGAAGGCTGATTTGGTGCTGTTAAAGAGCTTTGTGTCACTCCTTTGTTGTCCTAAGCTCAATCTAAGTCCTGGCTTCCAGAGACAGAGGCTGGCAGTTCATTGTGTTTTCCCATCAGGCATTTTGCACCATATTAGGAGAGACCATCAAATAATGGAATTAGAATGTCTCGTGTATGATGTCTCTTTCTTATCTCCACTGAAGCACAGACTTTGAGGGGTTTTTTTTTTGTCTTTGTGATGCGGAGATTATAAATAAATGAAAAATAACTGATATTTGAAGTGTCTTTGAACTGGCAGCACAACAGAAGACGCTGCTCCCTTTTGCTCTCTGCTGTAACTGCCCAGCGTTTTGGGATAAGAGAAGGAAAGGAAACAGAATTTATTCTCAGCCCATGCACGGGGGGGTGTGGTTAAAATAGCCCCAGTTTGGAGTTAATTTATTCTCGTTTGAAATGCATAAATTCCAAGGCTGAATAAAGAAATACAGCCTTTGTCTGGAGGACTTTGTGCCTATGACATTAGCAGCACAAAACATCTGACGATCTTGCTGGAACCCGCTTGGGCTTGACTGGGTGGTGAGATGAAGGATGTCCTTGTGTTGGGAATCTGAGTCACGCTCTCAAAGCGTGATGCCAGGAGACCTCCTAGACCCTTCCTACACAAAAAGCAGGAGGGGCTGGACCATAGAAATGCAGAAATAAGGGAATTAATTCATTTCTTGCAGAGTTCTTCCTGTGTAGATCTCTCATGTGAGTTGGAGATCTCACTGCTGCAGTTGTGTCCGGAGCATTACAGTGTTAACTGAACAGACCAGGAGTGTGAGCAGAGGGCTCTGGGGGCCAAGCTCCCAAATCAAAGGATGTGTTTGCTCAGGAGAGTGCTGACAGCAGAGTGTGTAATGATTTGGGGGCAGCTCTGCCTCCAAGTCCATTAATGCCTCTGCCTTAGCAGAGGAAGTTGACTGACATGTGGGTATCTGCTGGGGAAGAGATGGGAATAAAACTGTCCCATGCATTTCAATGGTCAAACAGCACAAAAATGAACATGGTTTTAACTGGTCACAACTGGGTGACCCCCTCTGTTTTACTCTGGTGAGACCCCACCTGGAGTATTGTGTCCAGTTCGAGTCCTCAGTACAGGAAAGATGTGGACCTGTTGGAGCAGGTCCAAAGGAGGCCACAGAAATGATCAGAGGGATGGAACAGCTCTGCTGTGAGGACAGGTAAAAAGAGCTGGGGTTGTTCAACCTGGAGAAGAGAAGGCTCCTGGGAGACCTTATTTTATTGTGACCTTTCAATACTTAAAGGGTGCTTCTAAGAATGATAGGTACAAACTTTTTAGTAGACCCTGTAGTGATAGGACAAGGGGTAATGGTTTTAAATTAAAAGAAGGTAGATTCAGACTAGATACAAGGAAGACTTTTTTTATTCCAGTAAGGGTGGTGAAACACTGGCACAGGTTACCCAGAGAGGTGGTAGATGCCCCATCCCTGGAAACATTCAAGGTCAGGTTGGACAGGGCTCTGAGCAACCAAATCTGGTTGAAGGTGTCCCTGCTCATTGCAGGGCGGTTGGACTGGATGAGTTTTAAAGATCCCTTCCAACCCAAGCTACTCTGTGATTCTGTGGGCTGTTCTTGGCCTGCTGGGCCAGCAAAAGGCTGAACCTCTGGGCACTATATTAAATCAGTGTATTAACAGAGAAGGAGGAATAGATGGTATAATAACAGAGGAGGTGGCTGCTGACTATGAATGTCGTTGTAGGTTTTTTTTCCCTGTTTGTTGTCAGTAACATTCTCTTTTTTTCTGCTTTAACAGGTTCTGTTTATTTATATTCAGGTGAGTGACACCTTTGTAATCTGCCTTTGATTGAGATCATGAGAAGAAATGAGAGGGACCCCAAATCCGTGATGTGGAGTCAGGGTTTAATTGCAAACCTCCACAGGCATGAACCGTGCATCCCATTAATTAATGTCACTAAAGTGATTAACTGGGGGGTTAGGATTTAGGAAAGGCAGGTAGGAAGGTCAAATCTACAATCCTGGTAATACACATTGTAGACATTGTTTTTACTGAATGAAATCAGTGGTTTTGAGTGGCTTCCTGTTGTATTTCTCCATGACAGCGCTCTATGCAGGTCTTGAAAGTTACTTTTTTTGGGGTGGAAGTTGTGCAGAGGTTCTAGGACAGCTTTGAGTCCTACAATAGTGTCTTCTTCACGTGCCATTAATCTGGTAACTCTCTTTTATTCTTTGCTCCTGGCTCTCAGTCCCAGCCGATGCCTCAAACCCAGACAGCGTTGTGGTGTCGGTGTTAAACATCAGTGCCGCGCTGGGCTCGCAGGCTGTCCTGCCCTGCAAGAGCCACCGCATGGTGTGGACCCAGGACCGGCTGAACGACCGCCAGCGCGTGGTCCACTGGGACGTGTACAGCAACTACTACGGGGACAACAAGATGGAGAGGCTGTGTGACATGTACTCGGCTGGGGATCAGCGTGTGTACAGCTCCTACAACCAAGGGAGGATATTCATGCCCCAGAATGCGTTTACAGACGGCAACTTCTCCTTGGTGATCAAAGGTACTGAACAGCATCTTTTGTCCCTGTGCTATCTGCAGGCATGGAGGATTCATGACTAAATTAACTTGGTGGTTTTCTTCAGTGAAAATGGCTGTTTTTCAGAGCGTTTTCAGTGTAATTTGGTTCTTGGAAGTGCTGGCAATAGTGTTTTATTGCCCTTTGAAACAGACCCAATTTAAAAGAGAACTGGTAACAACTCCTTGGCTGAAAGTCACTTGGGCTTCTTGTGGACTTTTGACTGTATTTCAGTTCCTGAACTTTAAACCCAAGATTGTCATTCTTCCTATGTCTGCTCTTAGCTAAACTTAAATCACTTTTCAATCTGTTAATTCAAATACATTCCACGCAAGACCAAAATAAACCAAATTATTATATTAGGTGAGATGATTCTCTGCTGTTTAGCCCACCAAGTTGTATAAAGGCCTTTTTGCATCCATACAAGCATTTGGAAAACAGCATAAATGACAAAAGTAATCATTGTCTCAGCATAAAACTTTCAACTTCTCTTCCCTGTTGTGTCAGATGTTGCGGAGAGTGATGAAGGCACATATTCTTGTAATCTTCACCATCACTACTGCCACTTATACGAAACTGTGAAAATCCAACTGACAATCACCAAGAAAGGTAGGTGTGGTGGACAGCTCTGTGCCCCTTTCTGTGAGGGACCTGGTGTGGCAACCAGAGCCCAAGGTCTGTGATGAATTCACAGTGGGGCTTGTGCTGGTTCATGGTGGCCTCATGTGCTGGTCTGTGGGTGTCGGAGAAGAGCAGTGAGGATGTGGGGTTTTCCCCACACCTTCTTACTTGCAGGTTCAGGGCACAGATGCCACAGGAGGCTTGGAAAGCATCAGGAAACAGTGGTGCTCACTGTGCCATTTGCTATCAGATTCCCTGAGTTTCAGAAACTCTATCTAATGTGTGTTATTTGTGAGCCTCTTCTCCTTTCTTAGCATGTGCCAAGCAATGCATGGAGCCTGTTAAATGTTTACTCTAGGCAGCCCTATTTGCTCACTGTCCTGTTACTGCTCCAGCAAAACATCCCTTGTACCAATCCATCATCGCATTAGCCACAAAGATCTGCCTTGTGCATTGGTTGGTGAGCTTTCCTTGAGAAGTCTGTAGTTAAAAAGTCTCCTCAAGTTACCAAACCTTAACTCTAGTTCTAAAAACAAGCTTCTAAGGGCTGTTGGCAACTGCATGTGAGCCACCCATGCCACACGTGTTATTACTGTGTAATTTTAATTGACATTTGTGTAATGCACAAGCTGATTGTGCTGGGAAGCTGCTGAAGGGCTGATGGGAGAAGTGATCGCTTCTGCTGCTGTTCTCACGGCTTCTACGCAATAAAAACACCCAGGCAGGCCTGTGAGCCCCAGTCTGCTCATCTGTGTTTTGGTTCTTCTGTTACTCCTTTTCAAGAACAAAATACAAACCAGCGCTTCTTGAACTCCTCCAGTAATTAGGGCATTTGTGGGTAGAAAAGCATTTCCTGCTTGGAGAATTGGGATATGGCACATTGAAGATGGAATCTGTTATTCTCTTTCTATTCTTAGTCTGTAGAGACAATATACTTCCTGCTTTCTGAAGCAAGCGCTTAGTTTTCAGTTATAAGGAAAAGAAAATGGTCTTGCTTCGTGCACTGACTTAGGATGTAGAAGATAAAGGTGTGTTTCTTTGCTTACTGCTGAAGTAAGTGTGAACAAGGCACACTACCCCTGTAGATCTATGGAGAGGATGTGTTATGGAATTGCAGGGTCTGAGAGCAACCTTAGGTGTGCCTGGGTGTCCTTAAGAACAGGCCAAGTGTGCAAAGCAGCACGTACTGAGGTTGTACAACTTGTATTGTCCCCACAGCTGAGGATGCAAGCGAGTACTGGGATGGGGAAAAGCCTGTGATCGTTGCCCTACAAGGCAGCACAGTGATGCTCCCCTGTGTGAACCGTAACCACATCTGGACTGAACGGCACAGTGAAGAGGAACAGCAAGTGGTGCACTGGGACAGGCAGCCCCCAGGGGTTCCTCACGACCGGGCTGACCGCCTCATTGATCTGTACGCCTCTGGTGAGCGCCGTTCCTACGGACCCCTCTTCATCCGTCAGAAGATGAACATCACTGACACAGCCTTTGCCCTGGGTGACTTTTCCCTGCGGATTTCACAGCTGGAAAGTGCAGATGAAGGCACTTACTCCTGCCACCTGCACCATCACTACTGTGGCCTGCACGAGCGCAGGATCTACCGAGTCTTCGTGACGGAGCCAGTGAGAGAGAAGAAAGTGGTGAACCTCACAACTCATAACATCGCCCCAGCCATAGGTAAGTGGCTCTCTTGATTGAGGAAGAGATAAGTAGCTACGGTTGCACCTTTGAGCTCTGAAGAGCTCAGTAAGCCACAGGACGGGTATATGACACATTATTCCTCACCATCACCTCACCAGGCCTTTGCTGTCCCTCTGCAGTGGTCTGCAGGGATCACAGTGCCAGCAGGAGGGAGCGTGGTCAAGACAAACCTGTGCCCTGCAGAAATACCACAGACACCACAAAGTGAAAGTGTCACATAGAGCAATGCAGAAGTTTCCTCTGTGAAGGTTTCTCACGTTTGAGTCAGGGGTGATTCCTGCCCTTAAGGTTAGAAGAGTTGATGAGGTCTTGCTCCCATGCTTCTACTGCATGACAGTAGTGTATGGTGGTTTCTGAGCTATGTCCATTACTTGGGTAAACCTGGAGCTGTGTGATACAAGTGAGGATCCTGTCAAGTGCTTTAAGTGCACTGAACCAAAAGCAGAGCGTCCCACCCAGTCATTAATTACCGTGCCTGCAGTGCTGGGGTGACATCATGGCCAGTTTTCTTTGCTCCAGGGCAGTCCTGCAGCCTGTTGTGCTCTGCATGCTGACATGCCCTAAGGCAAACAAGCTGTTTTTCTAACAGGTTTCTCTTCCTGATCCCTTCTATGGAACAGGAGAAGGTGTGGAGTGGGGTCAGTTCTGCTCTGCCTTTACTGTTACAGCATGCCACCGTTCTCACCAGTGGAGATCACAAATGTTTCTCTCCCCTTTGAACAGGGCTTTAGGCTGTGCAAGGTGCCAGACTGCAGAATCAAGCACCAGGAATTTTCCTCCACCCTTCAGCTTTTGTTGTTTTTTTTTGGTCTTAAACCAATTTTCACATTTTCCATTGCAGTGAGCTATCATCTGTCAGCCTGTCCAAACTCAAACCCATCATGCTTAGTTCAGGCAGAAAAATCAAATAAATATCTCAAGTTTTAATATTTTTGAAGTTTGTTTGGTATAGTTCCATGTTAACATTTTAAAATATTCATTGTGGTTTAATATTTATTGGCTGTTTAATACGGAATTTTGATGTGCTTCATACATTTTTAAATAGGTCTATTTCTCACTAGCAATTGGGTTTTTCAAGTCACTGAAACCTAGACCTTCCCCCTGGGACTAAGGTCGGTATCCAGAAAGCCCTGGCAGTACTAAAGAGAGGTGGCTGTGGTGCTGAGCTGACGTGGAGGCCAGGGCATACAAATATCAGCCTCCCTGCGGCCCTTTTGCTGTCCTTGAGCCCTATCCAGATCACACTGTGCAGATGGAAACTAGATCTTGTGTTCAGAGTTGCCTACTCAGGGATTTATTCCTCTCTTTCCTGGATGCTGTCCTGCTTGCCGTTGAGTAGTTACCTACCTGCTCAGGAGTTACAACCTGCAAGTAATGTAACGTGCCAGGGCTGTCCGAGTTTGTCAGTAGTGCCCTCGGTGCTGGAGGAACTTCCCTCCCTGAGAAAAGCCACTTCCACTGTCAGAAAGCACAGCCTTGGAAGAGATTTGTCCCCTCCAGGCAGTGAGAGCTCAGCTGGTCCAAGAGAACCACACACAAAAATGTGCTGAGTTGATGGGAATGTGAAAGAAGCTGAGACGTCCGCAGTGCCTTTTCCAAACCCGGCGCTGATGAGGAGCCTGCTGGGACGTGCCCTATTTGTGTGAAGCAGGAAAGGCTGAGCTATTGCCCCGTTTAATGAAAAACCGTACAGCGCTCTTCTGGGGATGGAACATAAAGCCGAAATGAAACATTGGGAGATAACAAAAGCAAAGCAGTGAGCTTTTTCTGCGAGCAGCTATAGTTTCTGGCTTAGCTCCAAGGCCCGGAGCCATTTCCAGACAGGAAACTTCATCCTGTTTTGAATATAAGCAGGAGCTCAGTTCTGCTCTGGGTCTCAGCAGTGTAAATGTGGTGTATGTCTATTAATTCAGTGCGTTTTTACTCTGCGTTTGCTTTGGAGCAAGCAATTGAAGAATGGCATCTGTTTCTGTCTCACGCTTATTGCTAAACTATTCTCAACCCTTTGCCAAACTTGCAAAGAAAATGAGCTGCATACCCAGCATTTGTGAGCCCTCTTGGTGGAGAGCTCTCAGTTTTCCCAGCAGAAGGCTCTGACCCTTAGCACTTTGGTGAAGCAATGTAAAAGCACTTCTGTTCTGACTTTATTTTTTCACCACCATTAAAACTTGCTCTCCTGTAGTTTAAACTGGTTCATGTGAGTGAACTGGAGGCAGATGGGCACACCATGTTGTGAGGTACTGAAAGATCAGATCTTGATTACAGAATAAACCTTCACCACCTTGCTGGAGTTCTGGTCTAGCGCACTGGGGTGAGGAGCAGAGTCTGTATTACTCCGGTGATCTATTCTAGGTGCTGACGTTCATCAACTGGGTGAGACCGAGTCAACCATTACTCTGTGCCTCAGTTTCCCCAATTATAAAGTAGTCCACATTCTGCTGCCTTCCTGGTGATGCACTTTGGAGTTTACCAGTTATGTTTTGTCAAAACTATTTTTAGGATTACTTAGCCAAGGAGGCCCAAAGATACTGAATCTCTGCACTGTTTGTTGTTCCAGCGACCTCCCCAGTGGTGACCAAAGCTCCTGCCCTCTCTCGCAGTGTTGTGGGAAAGCAAAGAGCCAGGAGCAGAGTGCATTTCTGTTGGCTGACTTCTGGCTCCGCAGCTGCTCCAGCGGCCACCAGCTCATCGCGGCAGCTGCTGGAGAAGCCCTTCAGGATCCAGAGATGTGTTAAAATAGAGCTGTCACGTATACAGTTTGCAGCTTTGCAAGTGGGTTTTTTGGTTTGGCGTTTTTCAGCTTAGCAGTGGTGAAAAGCACATGCCAGTTTTCAGTGCTGTAGCCAGCAAGTGCACAGCAGCCAGCAATACCAGTAGAAAGTGGAGCGTTACTGGAGCGGAGGACTGGGCTACCAGAACAAAGCATACACTAAAACCTCTCCATTTTCTAGATCTGCTGTTAGCATTAGCGAACGATCATCTCTGGTTTCAAAGTATTTATTTCAGTGTACTGTTGCCTTATTTGATTTTGTTGTTGCTGGGTTGGCATTTTTAAATGCTGGAAACAAACTGGAACCAGTGACTATGCCAGCAGTTCCAGAAACGCCAACATTTCTCACATTAGAACACGTCTGTTAAATTAGTACTGTAGCTTGTGGTATATTTTCCCCCATTTTTTTCCCCTTTTCTCTCTAATTTACAGGGTTAAACTCCCAAGTTGGCCAGAGCTCCACACTGGTTCTTGCTTGGTGCTCTAGGAATGTTCTCTGTTAGGAGGAGAAGGTGCCACTTTCCACTCTGTTTTGGAAAGAAAAGCCTCCCCCAGCACAACGTGTCTCATGGGTCTGCTGTCTGTGCGTGGGCTGAGGAGTCGCTTCCTCTTTATATGCGTAAAACGTTGACCTATTTATGTGAGATCTACAAAAATGTTCCACGTAAAAGTTTTGAGTTACCCTTGCTGCGCTGCGGAACTGAAACGCTGCTGCACCCACAGATGGAATGGAATCTTGGCTTTTCTTTGTGCGTTTTTATTTATTTTATTGATTTTTTAACATTTTATTTTAAAAGAAACTCATTCTTTGGCATTGAAAATTCCTCCCGCTCTGTAAATTATAACCCTTGGCAGGGAGGGGCTGCCTCATACTTGAGCTGTCTGGAGCCGAAGCAGCGTGGTGTGTGTGCTGTAAGGACCCAGAGGAGTGTTGTGTTACCCTGCAGAAAGACTTGGGGCTGTCTTGTGTGGCTTCTTGCTGGTCTTCCCTCTGTAATAAGCAAGAACACGCTGACAGCAAGGCAGCAGCAAGGGAATGTGCAGCTGTACATGTAGCAGCAACCCCATGGACCAGGATACACTGAGGTCTGACCTGTTGGGGAGTAGCACAGCAGAAAGAGACCTGGGGGTGTTGGTGGCCAGCAGGATGATCATGAGCCAGCAATGTTCGCTGGCAACCAAGAAGGCCAACGCCATCCTGGGCTGGATGAGAAGGGGTGGTTGGAGGGCAGAGAGGTTCTCCTGCCCCTCTGCTCTGCCCTGCTCACACCACAGCTGCAATCTTGTGTCCAGTGCTGGGCCCTCAGCTCCAGAAGGACAGGAACTGCTTGAAAGAGTCCAGCAGGGCCACAGAGATGATGCAGGGAGTGGAGCATCTCCTGCTGAGGAGCGGCTGAGGGAGCTGGGGCTCTTGAGCTTGGAGCAGAGGAGACTGAGGGGTGCCCTCATTGCTGGGAATCCATTGGGAAAGGGCAGTGTCAGGAGGAAGGAGCCAGGCTCTGCTCTGGGATGGCCAATGCCAGGACAAGGGGCAATGGTCCCAAGCTGGAGCACAGGAGGTTCAAGCTGAAGATGAGGCCAAAGTTTGTGAGTGTGAGGGTTCTGGAGCATGGCCCAGGCTGCCCAGAGAGGTTGTGGAGTCTCCTTGTGTGGAGACACCCAAAGCCCTGGCCGTGTTCCTGTGTGACTGCTCTGGTGATCCTGCTGTGGCAGGGGGTGCACTGGGGGGGCTTCCCAAGTCCCCTTCAACTCCTGACACGATTCTGTGAACAGTTGCTGTTAATACTTGGTGCATCTTCCATCTGACGAAGGTGCAGTATTTTGTAAATTAGGCACACGTTTGCCCTTTCCTTCATGCACTGAGTTTCTCACTGAACTTGCTTTTGGGATCCACATATGTGCCTGCGTGTGGACGTGCTTTGCTTTGGGTGCCGATTAAAATTATCTGCCTGTTTTCCTTTTCCTTTGCCATCAGATCCAAATGTTGTCAGGGGCCACAACGTAATAAATGTCATCATCCCTGAGAGCCGGGTGCACTTCTTCCAGCAGCTGGGCTACATCCTGGCAACTCTGCTGCTCTTCGTTGTCGTCCTCATCATTGTTGTCCTCGTCACCCGCAAGCACCGACAGAGAGGTAAAGCCTGGAAAAGACCAGTCCTGTGGTGCTTATAGGGATATCTCATGACAGCAGAGCTGATTCTGCAAATAATTATTGCAAAGCACAATGCTGAAGGGAGTGATCCCCTGGAAAACCAACAACTTATGCAGTGGGGAGTCTTTGCAGGTGCTGATGCCAAGAGGTATTTATTAGTGTGGTGTAAAAACTTCCAGGCCTTGATTTGCTGAGTTGCTCTGTTGTAAGGGAGAAGAAAATTAGAAGTGCTTGACAGTTGCTCTTTACAAGTGGAATTTATTTAGAGCAGAAGGTCCACGTGCATCTCTTAGGAACTAAGATATAGGCCTGTGCTGGGTAACTGTGTGTAGTTAGATAAATGGACGCTGAGATCTTTTGGTGACTTCCACACAACGAGTTTTGGATGCCACACAAAAAGCAAATACCAGGGAATGTCTATCTACTGGTGTGTTCTTTGCAGTACCACATTCATCCTTATTTACATGTCAGGGGATTAGCACCAACACAAAGTGGGGCTGTCTCCACTGACTTAAGTGGAGTTACTTTGCAATTACAGAGGAGACAGACTCCTGGTCT
>NW_010181010.1:0-573 GCF_000695765.1 Mesitornis unicolor
ACTGGGAGGAACTGAGATGAACTGGGAGGAACTGGGGGTTACTGGGGGCACTGGGATGCTCTGGGAAGCACTGGGAGGCACTGGGATGTACTGGGATAAACTGGGGGTCACTGGGATGAACTGGGAGGCACTGGGGGGCACTGGGAGGTACTGGGAAGCACTGGGATGAACTGGAATGAACTGGGAAGCACTGGGGGTTTAGAGAAGCACTGGGAGAAACTGGGGGGCACTGAGATGAACTGGGAGGTACTGGGAGGAACTGGGGGTCACAGGGAGGCACTGGGGGTTTAGGGAGGCACTGGGATGAACTGGGGGGCACTGGGAGGAACTGGGAGGAACTGGGAAGCACTGGGAGGCACTGGGGGTCACTGGGAAGCACTGGGATGAACTGGGATGAACTGGGGGTCACTGGGATGAACTGGGAAGCACTGGGGGGAACTGGGATGAACTGGGATGCACTGGAAGGCACTGGGGGTTTAGGCACTGGGATGAACTGGAAGGAACTGAGATGAACTGGGAAGCACTGGGAGGCACTGAGATGAACTGGGAGGCACTGGAAGGTACTGGGAGTTT
>NW_010181011.1:0-1980 GCF_000695765.1 Mesitornis unicolor
AATGCACAGTATAGTGGAGTGTAATATACACTGTAATACAAAGCTTGATCATAAAATAGTGGGTTTGTATTAGCATAAAAATTAGGTAAACAAATTACGATCAGCATAAATATCCTGGCACTGCCTTCACCGATTGGCCAATAGCTGTCATCACAGCATGTAACAGATGAGGTGGCTGCTGCACAACTCTACACTGAAAACTCTAGTGCAAGATAACGTCTGAGAGATGAATTAAAATATTAAATTAGCTTCAATTATTTCAAGGAAGGAATTGTTCACTGGCAGTTTCTGGCGTTGCAGGCCTGGAAAAATACAGTATAATTATTTACTAAGGATATAGTTTCATATATTTTTCGCCAAAACACACACACCAAAGTAATTTGTTTTGGCTCTCAGTCATTATAACTCTTTATGTAGAGTTCATCCTGAAAATGGGGATGAGATCTCTGCTTCCACTGGTACTAGCCAGACTTTTCTCAGCTAATAGACAGATAAAGCATGAATAGGCACGAAAAAGAACAAGATTCACTGGGAAGAAATTTTGTGAAAGCATCGTTACTCACAAGAGTCTTTTCCATATATGAAATTATTTTAAAAATACTCATTTTTATAGGTCTGTAGATATTCTTGGAGGACATATATGCAGTCAGCTGTTTCATATGTCAAAACCTCAGCATTATTTTGTTTTTCAGAGACTAATGCAAAGGAATAACTCATAAAAGGAAAAATATTTTTATCGTGTCATAAATAATCCAAGAAACTGTGGGTCAAACCTAAAAAATGCGGTTGCTTCAACACAAAACATGTTTCTAATATTCAATTCTTGAGAACCATGATGCCATTTTAAAAATAGGTCTAAATAATTCCTTCTCATTCTTTGTAGAAAGGTCACAACCACAGGAAAAGTGATGTGCATTATATGTCAGAGAACTGAGAGAGACTTCCCGAGCCCTGTAGGCTTAACAAGAACTCCCTGGATGCTTAAATCTATTAGATCACATCCTTGCTCACTAAAGGCAAGAAATCTTTGCTATTAAATTTTATTTTGAATAGTTCTATTTTTTAAAAAGCAAACAATATATGTCAATGTTTTGTGTAACTCCATTGATTTCTACAAGATTACACTAATACTAATGTGGTCTAGGATCAACTGCATGACTGTTTGAATTCAGAAACTTTAGGCCACAGTAATGGCTGTATAAAGGGGTAAGACTCTTAAACATTTTCCAAGGATGAAAGCATAAAACTAAAAAAAATATTTTATGTTAAAGTCTTTAAAGTCTCAACTCTAAAATGTCAAACTAAGTTAGATACTAAAGTAGGTTATATGTGAATCTCTTGCATGCAGGTTACGCACTGAAAAATAAGGCACATTTGGAAACTGAACTGTCTACACCTCCAGCAATTATGGGTGAACTCCTCCTGTTGAGATCACATTTTTAATGTCTTGGTTCCAAGGTGAGACCATTACTTTATTAAAAGCCTCTTCTGAGAACAAAGAAACAACTCAATCAATTCAATCCACAGAATAGGTTGGGTAGAAAGCTGGAGGAATGACATCGTATTTTCTATATCAAATGCATATTGACAAAATAAACGCAATGTCTCATTAGAGTAAACCACTGCTTTTCAAGAAGACGTAATAAAGACATTTGTTACAGTGAAGATATTCACTGGAACTGCCTCCTCAGGAGCACGGTAGAGTCCCCATCACTGGAGGATTTGAAAATGTGATCAGACGAGGTACTAGACAATCTCATCTAGGCTCCATTTCCCACAAAATGTTAGACCAAATGATCTTTGGAGGTTCCTCAACCAGCCCAACCTGGGCTGTTTTAGGATTTTATAATAAAAAACCATGTAAAAAAGGCTAATAAAATGACCAGGGAAATAGAAAACCTGTTGCACAACAGATTTGGTCACAATAGCGCCATGCAGCGCTACAGGCGTGGGGACGAGCGGCTGGAGCTGCCAGGCAGA
>NW_010181012.1:0-23426 GCF_000695765.1 Mesitornis unicolor
AATGGTGCCAGGTCTGGCGAATATGGTGGATATGTTAACGCATCCCATACAAGTGCAAATAATCTTTGTCGAGTGACCAAACTTTTATGTGATCTAGCGTTATCATGGAGAAACACAGCACCTTCGTGATTCACCAGTTCTGGACACTTCTGTTTGATGACATCATTTAAACTATCCATTTGATAACAGTACACATCTGAATTATCTGATTCCTTGGAAGCAATGAAAAATACACAATGCCTTTGAAATCCCACTAGACTTACAGCATAACCTTCCTTTAGTAAATATCTGCTTTTGAAATGCTTTGAGCTGGTTCATCACACTACCTCATGACCTTTTTCATTCATTGTTGTTGTAGATGATCCATTTTTCATCACCTGTTATCACACATTTCAGAAATGAATCTTTTTCTTAATGTTTCAAGAGAGAATCACAATTCATGTGCTCATTGAGATGAACTTCTTTCAGCTCATGTGGTACCAGAATATCGAGCTTCCTAAAGTATCCAAGTTACTTTAAATGGTTTTCAATGCTCAATTTTGATATGTTAAGGTTTTCAGCAATCTCTCGTGTCATTAGACACTGATTGGAGTAAATCAGTGCCTTTATTTAGTTGTTATCAACTTTGATTTGCCCTCCTGAGCATGGTGCATCTTTAACATCAAAATCTCCAGACTAAAATTTAGCAAATCAATTCTGATATTGCTGTAGCTTTAAGGCACCTTCACCATACACAGCACATTATTTTTTATGAGCTTGCACAGCATTTTTTCCTTTTCTGAAGTAATACAGCAAAATATGACAAAAAAGTTCCTTTTGACTTTCCAGTTTGAAATCAACACCAAGTTAATTATTGTTAATGAAATAATATACTTTCCTTTTCTAAAACAAGCTTGAACTGTCAGCTGTCAAGTTACATAATGAATCTGTGGTTTAAAATGAAGGTAGTTACATTTCAAGACATATATGTCCATCTATAAAAAATAAACACAACTGCTTTCTGACTAGTCCAATATTAAAACAATGTTGCAATCAGCAGTTCTGTGAAGCAAACTCTATTTAAAAGAGAAAAAAAGAACTTCAGTCGAACTCATCCCACAGCCACTAAATGAACCTTTCAGCAGTGTGAGTAGAAGAGAGATCCTCCCTTTGCAGGTCCTAAGGGTGGAGATGCCAGGTTTTATTACACTAACAGCTGGAAGTTTCCAATACTCAAGCCTTCTCATTAACGAGACCAATGTGCTTTCGAATGAGTGCACGCCAGATAGCAATGTTGTTGTGAGCTTCTAACGCTGCAAGATCTTGGTGAAAAATAAATACAGTCCACAAGTGCAGCGGAAAAAGCCAGTTCTGGTGCTGAATGCAGTAGCTTAGATATTTGCTTGTGTGATTACAGATTTACTGCTTTCAGGCAGAGGGGAGGCCATTAATCACAAGATCATGGAATAATTTATTTAGATGGGGCTTCTGGAGGTCATCTGATCCAACCCTTGCCCAAACCAGGGAATACTTCAAAGAGAGAGCAGGTTGTGCAGTACCTGTTACTTCTGTGATATTTTTCAGTGGCAGCGAATGGTACACAAGTATGAGTAGTGTGAGTGGACTAGTGACTTCAACACTGTGAATTATAGTGGATGATGGCTGTGAAGGATGATCCTACTTTCCTATACCCTACATTGTTTAGCAGTCTATCACCCTCTTCAACTCCTGGAAGGAAGCTAGCACTAATTTATTTGCATTTGTGTTAAACAGAAAGTTTTTTTGTCACATTGCCCTGAGAAGTCAGCTTCATTATTTCAGAAAGAGTAGAGAACCCCAAGTAAAAACAGTGAAAATAGTTTCTGAGGGATGAAGTTTAAAACAACAAATCATTTCAACCCTGGTAGTAACCGATAAACCAATAACTGTGGTTGATTTCTGAATAATAAATCTAATATTTTCATCATGAAAAAAATATTAGATAATATGCACCTGTGTGTTTACAGATTACCTGAATCAGCTTTTATGGTATGAAAATCATAACTATGTGCAAAAGAGGTTTCACATCTTCCATGAGTTTGTGCAGCACCTAGCACAACAGAGCTGCTCCCAAAAGCAAAATAGAGAAATAAACTCTTGAGTTTTTGCAGATATTTTGCTGATGTATCCTTTCACTTTTGTGCTTCAGTAAAAAATAAGTACCATAGGCTATTTTGAGATCATTTAACTGCCTTAAAAGCCTGCTCAGACCTTAAGGAGATGATGGCAAGGTGAGCTGTGAGGGCACCGCTGGGTCCCTCAGCACTTTGAGAGAGCAGCAGTGATAAACGAGACCAGCCCTGTGGCTGCTGACATTCCAGTCCCATTTGGTGCAATGCCCCCATGGCCATGCAAATCCAGCAATGAGGAACCTGACCCCAGGAACACCGATGCCTCCAGCTGAGGGTAGCTTCTGCAGCCAGTGTGGCGGGAGGGCATCCATGAGCAGTGACTGGTGGCAAAGAGGTGGCAGGGGCTGCTGCCATGGTGGTCCAGCACCGGCAGGTTGCAGCCTCCTGGGCAGCTGTGTCTGGCAGGTCTTGACACCATACAGGGTCTTGCCCATCACTCTGCGTGAAATCAGGTGTCCCTCCGTACAGGCCATCCATTTTGGTTGTGCTCTTCCTTCATTCATAATGTAAGCTGAAACATATTTAAGATGCTGCTCTTGCTCAAAGATGGAAATGTGCAATTAGGTTTGTTTAATGGCAATTATTACTGCAGATCATGGTGACAGTGTGGATAGAAGTCCTTACCACTGCCATGTCTTCACCAAATGACTCATGTTTATTTCTCTGTTATGGCAGCAGAAATGGCAAAAAAGTAAATGTCTGTACATTTTAATGGTCTTGGCATAGTTAGTAATATATTTGCACTTGCATCTAGCTAATATGCACTTGCTAGACTGCACACTTTATAATCTGCAACAGAAGTTGGCAGCCTCTCTCCACCTTTCAGCTAAGATTTAATGGAAGGTACTGCAGTCTTCTATTAATAGCATCATTTCTCCTAGCTACAGCGCATGGGCTGGCTCACATACCATGGAGAATTGCCTTAGTAAAGCAGATAGAAAACATAGCATTGTCATAACTAGCAAATCAGGGATGACAACATAAATGAGCTGATCACACCTTTTGACTGATTGTGCATTTCCATTTGCTTTTCTACTTGTTAATTTGCAAATTTAATTATTTTCAAAAATGTTTCTAATCATTACTGCAAATTAGTGAGCTACTGTTGCATTACACATTGTTAGAGCAATGTGACTAGTAGAGGCAGAATTAAATAGCAGAAAATAGCAGAAAATTAAAATGGAAAAAGAAATATAATTTCTTATAACAAGCATAAAATTACTGCACATTTTTCAACATGCAAAACCAACAAATGGCAGAAACAGCTTATACTTTAATATCTCTTCTGAAATAATGATGCCTATTTGATAAATATTTGTCATTTGCCCTTGCTTTTGCCTTCACAAAAAGCAGGGAATAATATATACTATGGTGAATGTCAATGCTGACATAATTTGTAGCACTTCTTAGGTTAGAAACCACCTCTTGGATCTGGCCTTCCTTGGTTATGTAGCCTGTGATTATCCATCAGTGACGTCATGCCAGGTTTTTAAGAAAGTATTGGTCAAATCAAAGCCTTGTCAAGAGCACGTCAAGAGCATTGCGTTCTCATTTTAAACTGAGTTTTCATGCAAGCTTAGGACAAAGGAAGGAGAACAAGCTTTCACATCAAATTCAGCAGATGATTCATAAAATTAATACTGAAAGTTACAAAGATTGACTTAAAGTGTCTTAAAAACAGAATCACTGGGTGTCCTTTCACTCTTTTTTGATTTCCTCTGCTTGTCTGGGTCAATAGTGAAAGCACATGAAGAAAGGCTACCCAGGAAGGAAATTTTAGCAAAATACTTGTCCTTTTGGTGAGCTTTAGTAGGGCCAAGATGGGAATCATTGAGGTTAGCAGCCGCACTGTACACAGTGAAGAGAAAAAACAGAACACACCTGAAGCTCTGTCCACATTCCTTCTGGCATTATATTTAAAATGCATTCCCACCATGCCCTACCTTGGTTGTGTACTCGTTTGGTCATAAGACAGGTCCATGAAAACAAATGTGGTCTTTGAACCAGGGAATCATGCTCTGTCCTCACAAGGATTTTATCAAGGAGAGGTTGGGAGAACCTGATTTACACTACAGTGTTTTCTTTCTGCCAAGTAAGGAGGAAGAAGTCCCACCAAGACAAACTGCTTTACTCCTCTACCACCAGGTTTGTGTTGATGGGGCTCCACTGGTGGCCTAATACTTCTGGAGTTGAGGGGGATCCCCTTGATAGAAAACACCTTGATGACTAAATACCAGTAAAAGGTTTGTCTAGAAGCAGATCATCATTTCTCCATTCTGCATAAATAACACTAAACTCGATTTAATTTCATCTGTGAGAAAGGGTTTAAGCATCAGGGTTCACAGGTCACTGTCAGAGACTCTCTGTCAGAGAGGCTGCAGACATGCTGCACTGGAAATATTTCTTGGCAGGTTCAGTTAAATTTAACCTGATTCTTCTACCAGATTCTTTGGGATTATCTTGGATTCTCTCTTTTGGGGGAAGTGGCAGATCTACCTGGCTCCATGGGCAGGCTGCTTCTTAGAGCCCTTTCCAGCCTGGGGACACAGACTTGCATTCCCTTTCCTGCACATCTTTTTTTAAATTTCCTTTTCTGCATATTACTCCACTACTGTCCTGGTTTTGCTGGACACCACGACAACCAGATTAAGGAAACAGACTAATGCTTTCCTTATGCAGTCACTCTGGCCAGGGCATAAACAGTACCAAGTCTGGAGTGTAAAATTGTGACTGAAAATTTCTCTTGGTTTTGTGCTACTGCTGGGGGTACTCTGGTGCCTAAATTTAAGCACAGAGTATAAGGGACTGAGAAAGGACCCCAGTCTCACCTAGTTCATTATAAAGTTAATAGAGGCCTATAGGTTCAAATTAGATGTCCTGACTAATCTGTATTTTTCTGCAGACTGTGCAAAAAGCCATGGAAGTTGATGACCTAGTTGCTCACATCTAACATTAACACTTGCCTATTCTCATGCTGAAATCCCACATCATTCATGATAGACTTTTATTTAATTTCATTTTCAAGGCATCCTTTGACTGACAATTTGTATCTCCCTAAAAAAGCGTACTCTTTAGCATGATGGTAAGAATACTTTTTTTTTTCCTAAAACCAGTCTCCACTGCTAGTGTTTAACCCTGCTTTAGGGAGGGGAGGGTTGTCCAGTCCATGGTCATGTCTTTCATTTTTTGCAGCTGCATTCACATGGTAGGAGGTTGTTTTGACATCCCCATTCTCAGTCTTCCTTAGACTGACAAACATTAAGGTTCTTTCAGTCTTTCCTCACACACCACAAACATCATTTTTTTGACTTGACCACTCTTGTCTTTCTCGAAATTATTTTTAATTTTTACCCCCAATTTTCTTGAAAAACAATATAAAAACAGGATGCAGCTTACTTTCCAAGACAGCTTTTCTGGCTGGAACAAGGGAAAAATCACCTCACTTTTTTTTACATCTAGCATTGCCTGCTTATATGCTGAGAAGAAGGGTTGCATCTTCCACAGCAGTGTGGTGCTGGTAAGAAGCACACCCAAGTAGCAGCATTTTACTGAAATCACATTTTCTTTTTCATAGCCGGCTGTGCTTTGTTTTCTGTTTTGGCAGTTAGTTGATTATTCCTATGGAGGTGCAGAACTTCTCACCTTTCTTTATCAAGCTGTACCTCATTTACTTCAGATCAGTTCGTTGCATTACTCTATTCACCCTGAGCTACGGTCCCAATTTTCAGTGCATTTGCTATCCTCCTTCCTTACCCCCTGCCTCCCCCTGATGAGGTGATGTCTGTCAGCTTACTTTCTCTTTCTCATATCTTTTAAAACATTATGGGAAATATTAAATAACATCAGCTTCAGGGCAGACCCCATCCTGAGCACCGGGGATTTGTTCTTATAGGTCTAAATCTTAGACAGTCACATCAGACGGCCTCAGCAAAATGGGCTTTTTCAGAGAGGGTTTCACCTGGTCTGTCCTCAGCGCCTCTCTCCAGACCCATGAATCCTTCAATGGGTACATGATGCTTCCACATGAATTCAGTGGAGGCAAAGTGAAGAAATTAGCCTGGAATGAAAGCTGTGCTTGTGATCCCGTGACTGTGGCGTACGGTTTTTGCCTTTGGGAAGCATAAACTACAGCCCCCTTACCACCACGTCACCTGACGTAACCCCACCAGGTGCCCTCAGTCCACAGCCATCTGCAAAGGCACCTCTCCAAGGGCTCTTGGGAAGGTGGACTTCAGGAGCATGTGCCACAGGAGGTCACACAGCCTCCAAATTACATCTGCAGGCACAGGCTATGGGCCAGAATAAATGACCCAGCCTGTGGGCTCTGCCATGACATGCAAGAATTCAAGTGACCACCAAAAGTGCTAACAGAGTCAAGATATATGATCTATCACCATCTCCTATCCCTGTGGCCTGTAACTCTGCCACAGGGTTAAACTTATAAAGGCTGTACCCTGGAACTCCAGCCAGTGTGAAGTTACCGTCCGCTCCCTAGAGCTTTGCTTTGTAATTTCTGATGTATTTTACACTGGCTTTTATTATTCTCCTTTCATGTCTTTCAAGTGATCTGCTTCAGCACTGGCTCAGCACTAGCACATCAGTACTGCTATTAGGTAAATGTGTCTAATGAGTCTCAAAAGCCTAAAAAGGCTTCTGAGAGGCCTCATTTTATTTACAGAGATGAAGGGGCTATCAGCTATTCTGGAAATATAAGATTTTTGGGGAAAAAGGGCTCTGTCAAAATAACTTACAACTTATTTGCTTTTTAAACAAAAACAAGCCTTTAAGTAAACTTCTATGTTGACACAGTGTACTGCTTTCAGAGCTGTTTATTTTCTCAATATTATTACGGAAGTGAACAAAATTGCACTTTTTTTCCTCAGCAATAGAGGTTGCTTTTCCTAGAAAGGTAGACATATACTTCCACAAAGACATAATTCCCAAGCTAAAAAAATATATGTACTGGCAAGGAATAAAAAATATAAATCATAATGCAAGAAGAACCAAGAGAATAATTAGTTCTGTAACCCACATTTCTGATGAAGATGATGCATACCTTTCTGACTGACTACAGCTGACTTTTTCGCTGGTAATCATGGCATAATGCAAGTCTCTCCGTCTAATATCAGAAGTTAATAGACCATTTCTTTCAATTAGGTACATGAAAAATGCATTTCAAAACCAAGCCACCACATGAAGTTTGGCTTTTAGAGCTGGAGAGTATGTGATCTTAATTCTTCTCTCCTTTGCTAATTCAGTTTACACAAATTCAGTTTATATACTCATTAATCCTGGTCACTCCATTGCTCCTTCGTGAAAGAATTTTCAGCAGAAGCGTCACAGGGAGTGTGAAGGGGGCACGAATTAACACAGGTTTCCTAATAAGGGTGGATTTGCCATGCTGCACTGCATATGAATTCCCACTTTGGGCAGTTTCTCCTTTTAAAAGCAAGAACTTTTCACAGCCTCACCTCAACATATGGGTGCGATGCAGCAAGCTGGTTTTGTCCACGTAACAGCTAAGCAGTAACATTACCGAAGATGCTTAATATGAGGATGTAGGACACATATTTTCCCCATTCACTCCTTCTGCAAACAAACATTCAAAAATTAAAAAAATTGAAAACTAAAAATTTCTTGGTTGAGATTTGCCAGCAGATAGGTGCTGTGAAACAGGCTTTCCTGCCATCAGGAGGTACCCTGATAACAGTGTTCCACTGTTATCCTAAAAGAATTAGGTTCCTTTTTCTATAAACCAGATCAGCAACTGCCTGTGAGCTTGCCACTGATTTCCATGGAAGCAGGATCATTCTCCACCTAAAGCATCTTTGCTCTGTGATTGTTAGAGAAACAGTACTAATGAAGATTTCACTGCAGTGATTTTATTGTTACTGGTGTTATTCATGATTAATTTTGATTATTTCATTAAAATACTGAGTTATAGACAACATACAGACATAAAAGTTAAGTTAAGGACTTAGAGATTAAACAACCATTGATAATTAACTGCCCCTCTTTTAAAAGGCCAAGGTTTTGAGTATTCTCCTGTCAGGGAAGACGTGGGTAGAAGAGGTAGGGGTTGTTTTTTTTATATCAATTAAGAGGAGATGACAAAAAAAAGTACCACAATTGCTGTTTTGCTACACTGTAAGCACCCAAGGGTCTCTAGAGATCCCTGCGTTATCATGAAGGATCAGCCTTAAAGTTTAGGCTGAGTTAATCCATCTAAAGGAACTGGTGAATAGTCTCTTGATCTGTAACGTTTATAGGCTTTGGAGAAGGAACAACACAGGGGAGAGATTTAAAGTCTCAGACGAGCAAAACCTTGCAAGTATATGCTTAACCTTGAGCACCTTCTTCTCTTTAGCAAAGTGGCTGAGCATTTCCTTTTAATCTCGTCAACATTTTCTAAATCTTCTTATCTTCCATGGACCCCACAGGTATTACTTAAGGGCTTTGCTGAAGAGTCTTTGCCCTTCCACAGCACTGCTGATCCTTGAGTTAGCTGTTGCTATTCTCCTTTTAATATTTCTATTTATAGTTTTTTAGGTGAGAGGCCACCATTAAATTGCAGATTGATCTATTTCTTTTCAGATTACTTTATTTGAGATCTCAGATGCACTCCCTGTAATTTTTCTAATGCATGCAGCAAACCATCATTTCCCCCACTGATTTATTTTATATGATGTCATTAATATGCCTTTAATATATGCCTCCTCAGCTCCATTATTCCTGCTCTTTCTGAAGATCAGCTCAGGGCTGATCTCACTTAGCTGAAGGAAACCTAGACTTCCTCCCGTGAGTAGGGAATAACAGGCTTCTGAACACCCAAAAGCATTTCAAGGAGATGGTTGAAGTTCGAGCATGTCCAGGAAGTACTCTGCTGGCACGTCTCTTGCCAAGCAGAAAGGCACAGTGCTGCCAGTTTATTTGCTTTTTCCTCTGTCTCCTGTCTGCCTTTCCAAGACAAGGAACTGGAGATCTCCAGCTGGGTCACCTGCCTGAGCACTTTCCCACTGGGGCCTCCCTGGTTCCCAGCTCTCCTTCAACCTGCACAGAGAGACGTTGTAGCTAAACTGTCTTTCTCTTTCTTTCAGAAGTAACACCATGGATTTCCATGTCTAAAACCAAGACAAAGTAGAAGGAAAGCCCCACGTTTTGGAGCGCTAAAACTGTCCTTGAAAATATGGTTTGCCAGATTCACAATAATGAGTTATGCTTCCATAACTATATCCTAAGCCAATACTACTGAAACATTAAACAAAAAGCTAGAATGGCAGGGCTTTTCAGCCCACCAGGATATTCCCCCCGGCTACATACTTAAATTACAGATGCATACTATAGCACACAGAGGGTACATTCACTGGAGTATCATTCGATTTAAAGAGAATGATGATGGGGAGAAGCTGACAAGAGAAAAGGATGAGGGCAGTACATTAATGAACACTCCTAAATCAGTGTGTACAAGCATCTAGCCTCTTCAAAAAGACAGCAATCGGCACCCAGAAAAACAACTCATAGCAGAAGAGATGTCTCTTTTTACAGCTGTGGTTATTGCTCTGGCTGCATAGCATTGTGTGCAGTGTACTCAGAGATAACATCCGACACATTTTTTGTTTTCTGATAAAGAAAGTGTATTTTAGTCAATGGTATTGATTTTTTCCTTTCCTTGCTTAAACAGGAAATTGTCATTTAATCAACATTTCCCTGTCAACTCAGAGGTAATGAACGATTTTATTGACATGTTTTTCCTTGTAACAGATATTAGTAAGCTCTCCATTTCATTGTCCAGAATACTTTCCTGTATTACTTTCTTTTTTAAATTACATTTGTTTTATTTTGCAGCAGTGAGCTAGTAATAGTTTTATTAAAACACAACAACAAACCCCAGCACATTCCCAAATACATATGAGTCTGTGGTAAATGTAGGAACTGCTTTTCTTCCTTCACTTAGAGCAGAAAAATTATGCTGCAACGATAATTTCAGTAATTAATTGGTATGAGTGATTTTCCCAAATATGTTCCTGCTGTGAGACCTTTTGCTGCAGATTAACTTTTATATCGACTTCAGCCAAAAAAATAACAACTAACAAGCAGTTCAGTAACCTCTCTCCCCACTCCACTAAGCTGCTTCTGCAATCAAATCTTTTATTTTTCTGCACCCAGCCACTGTAGGAAAATGGACTGGTTGTGAAGAGGTAAGATAAGATGTGGCAGAGCATCGGTTTTATTCTTCTGTTTGTGTTCTCAGTAAAGGTTTTGGCACATCCCTGCTGTTTCTCATGTAGATTACAATTTGTAACAGGACTTTGCAGAAAGATGCTGGCTCATTTTCCATGTGGTTAAAATTGCTTCATGATATTTCTCAAAAAAACACAATGGGAATTAGAAATAGCTGCAACATCTCATTTTTGGGGATCTGCTGGTTAAGTGTCATTGTTCTGAAGTCATGCAGACCCTCTGCCCAAAAGCCAGATTCTGCATATTGCACTGAAAAGGTGTCCATATGCCTGACCTCCGTGCGCAAGCAGAGCCTCCCTCTCCCACAGCCCACAACTCTGCAGTGTCTTGGTTGCAGGACACTGGGTTCAGTGAACCAGAGGTCAACCAACATCACTCCTGGACCGTGTGTCCAAGGAAATGCATATCTGCTCCTTTTGAGCACACAACAAGATAAAATTCAGTTTTATCATAAATATAATATTCTCTGCTTATCTTGAGGTCTGATCTGCGAGAGAGAGATGGACACTCTTGGGTGCTGTTTGGATGAGATGTCCTTTTCTAGGCCTTGGAACTGCAGATTAAAACTCAAAATTGTGAAGCGAGCAAACCCCAAAGTTCATAAAACACTTGCTCATTAAAAACAAGCAAACAAACAAATAAAGCAAAAAAAACCAAAAACCAGCAACAAAAAACAACTTGAGCCAGTCCCATTACTTTCTAAGTGGTAGATCATGATTTCAGAATGCCAAAAGGGAACAACAGTGACCTTTCATTAACCATGACAAGGAAGAGATGGTCTCTTGACCTTCTGCCTTTGCACCAGTCCAGCCTGAATCATTCCCCATGCTTCCAGTAGAGCCAGGATTTCACCCAGCCTCTTCCAGTGTATGCCCGTGGAGTCTTGGCTGTGCATTAACCAAACGGCACAATTTTACATTCAGGGAAAAGAAATCTTTAGTGTAGTTTCTAGTGGCATAGGAACTAATTAGTGACCTGATCAAAAAAATAATAAAAATAAAATAATAAAATAAAAAACCAATTGAAATATTCAGGTAACTCTTCAATGCTCCGTGTATACTGTCAATGGAATATGTTTATGTAAATTGTTGTTTCAATACTTTTAAAGTAGATTGCTGTAGGTTGGGATTTTTCCCTTCCCTTCCCTTCCCTTCCCTTCCCTTCCCTTCCCTTCCCTTCCCTTCCCTTCCCTTCTTTCTTTTTCTCTTTTCCTTTCTCTACTCTCCTTTTATTTTCTCCATCTTTCTTCTATTTCACCTTAGAATGTTTTTACTTTGCCTGTCAGATATCAGAAGATTTTGTGCTTTCCCATGAGCACAGTTGCTATTCCACCATTGCAGGTAGCACCAGGTTCAAGACAAGCAGAGGTAAATGGTTGGTCACACCAACTGCAGTTCAGCTACAGAAATCCTTGCCACATGATGCTGCAGATGCTAAATGTATCAGGACAAATGCACTGAGGACTACTTAGAGCAAAAATGCTACTTCTGGCTCACAGAGTTCCTAATTCTTAGGAGTCTGGGAGAGTACTGAGCAGCTATGAATACATTTACTCTGCTCCTGTATCTTCAGAGGCATCTGCTGTGGACCACCAAAAAGGCAGAATACTGGGCTATATGGACCATTCTTGTAGGTTTTTTTAATGTTTGAGCAGCTAGGAAGTTGAGTCCTCAGAATGTGAAAAGGAAAGGAAAAACTTTTTTATTTAAGGAGAAACTATTTCATTCTAAGGGTTACAGGCTGCCCAGAGAGGTTGTGGAGTCTCCTTCTCTGGAGACATTCAAGACCCACCTGGACACGTTCCTGTGTGACCTAGTCTAGGTGACCCTGCTCTGGCAGGGGAGTTGGACTGGATGATCTTTTGAGGTCCCTTCCAACTCCTAATACTCTGTGATTCTGTGATGTCTTGCAGCTCCTGGCAGCAGGACCATCAGGGTCGATGCTTCCCAAATGGCTCACTGCATGGCCCAGCCAGAATCCGATCTCCTTATATCACTGTGTGGAGAATTGCAGGATGTTTAGTTTTGATTACAAATGTGAAAGAAAGCAAATACCAAACTCCTCCGTGAAAAAGAATTACCATTCTCCATCCAGCTGCATTAACTATTCATTACTTCGCTGTGCACAGAATTTAGTTTCACATTCCCTTAGTGTGCTGCTTCCCAAACTGTGCTACAGAAACAGCCTTAGAGCATCAACAGCATTGCCAGAAGCAGAGCAGTTTGGTATACCTGCCCTAGGATCTTTGAAACATAGCTAACACTGAAAGACCCCAAGTTGAATAAATGGACTTCATCTGATGGGGTAAATGAGACTAATTTGTGCTTTAAACAACATCTCAAGTACACTTGCAGTCTTGAAGGGTATCAGGGTTGTCTCCTGGCTCACAAATCAGGCCCCATATCAAGTGGGCAAGAGCTTGTTTTCCAGGGACCATCCACAAGCAACGGGTGCAGCAACATAGGAGAAACCTTCGGAGAAACAAAGGGGAGCTGAAGATCTAGCTGGGATTTATTTCAATCTAGTTTGAATTTCTGTCAGAAGTGTCTTCTGTGAGACACTTTGCAGTCTCCCTTGTGTAGTGCAGACGTCTGTGCCTTAAAAAAATGCCAGTAGAAAAGAACGTTGTGTTTGAGAAGTGCAGATTTTCAGTAAGCTTCTGAAAAAAAAACTTTCCAAGAGACTGAAATCCAAGGCCTGTTCTGCAGAAGTCCAGGCTCTCAAGATGAACTAAGCAATGTGCCAGAGGTCTGACCAGGGAGTGTTTTACACTCGGCATAAAATGCCTATCTTTAACTCCCAGTTCCTGAATTCTTTGCTGAGAACAGGAAGCAAGTAAACCAATTAATCTGTGTTATATTATGTCAGAAGACATTTATAGGAATGATTTCTAAACTACACTGACCTGGTGAAAAAGCTTTTTATAAGTACCAACCTAGAAGATTTCTGTACCTAAAATGGTTTGGACTTGGACCTAAAAGGCTTGGCTTTGTGCAGTAGTCTGCTTATCTGACTCTGCATTCCCTTGGGCCTCCTGGAAGGAGGACAGCTGAGACCCTAAACAGACTCTGCTTTCAAGAGAGAATTTCCTTTCCTTCTGTATGTAACACTAGCTCTGTTGTTTTATTATCCTCTTCTCATTTGTCTTTTGAGGACATGTCTTCCTACCTTCACTCTAAAGCCTTTCCCTCTAATCCTGCTAGCAGAAGGTTATTTCCCCTCTGGATAAATTGGAGTGCCTCCAGCCCACACCAGCTCCTCTTTCAGAGAAGCCGCACATCACATGAGTCTAACATTTTTTCTGCCAAAAGTTTGTTTTCAAAATCCTGCTCGTTCCTTCTTTGCATTCAGTATTCACAAGGCTCATAAGAAAGCCAGCTGCAGCCCTCTCCCTCAGTCTTATTCTTCCTATAAGGCTGCTATTTGTGTCACCAAGAGCAGCTAATGAAAAGCAGCCATCTCTAGGTGGGACTTAAACTGTCCATCCTGATAGACATGTCTTCTTTTATGTCTACTTTAGGGTTTTTTTGGTCATACAGGCAGTCCTGCCTAATTTGGAGTCACTTTTCAGAAGTGGCTGCTGTTTTGCCGGCTTCCAGATGGTGTCTCTCAGATTCTGGTATCCTTACCCACTGGCTGTCCTTCATCTCCAGTGTTTCTTCAGGAAGCAGCTAGAAAAACACAGCAGCATCTGTCTGTTACTTCTAGCTTCCTTCCTTGAAATGACGTATTTCCCTGTATGGGCCGTGCTCACATCTCAAGCCTTGTCATGCAGGAACCTTTCAAGTCCAATAATTCCATTTTGCTCTTCAAATGAGAATGTGAACATTTGCACCTGAGTCTTTGCAGACAAGGAAAAGCTGTCCTTAATCACACCAGAGACACTGTTGTGTTCATATTGACAGCAAAAATACATCTCCCTTTCTGAGTCTTGCTCTTGGTCTTGCTCTGTAGGCAAAAGGGCCAGTATACAGCAACGTGGACACCAGCGAGGTGTGTAAGCCAAGCTGCTAAACAGGGACTGATGGCTCTGTGACCTCTTTACAAACTACACCTCAGACAGTGGTACCTGGATTTGATCTCTTTTACAGCTTGCTTAAGAACTCCTGCTGTCCATGGGGTTTCAGACTCATACACTGCCACTGGAGTTTGCTCTGGCATCCTGCCTTCTGCTGCTGCTGCCAGGCTTCTTTGCCTTTTGTCTGTAACTCAGTCCATTTCTTTTTTTCTAAATGAGGTTTTCTATTGCCCTGTCATTAAAATCCCACTGAACTTTCTCGTTGTGCATTAAGCAACATGACTAAATTAAGCTAATTCCAAGCATACAGTCAGGTCTATTCGTCCTAATTTTATAAGAAATAGACTGCCTGATAGTCTGACACCATCTAAATATGTCAAATACAGTGAAAAATATGGACAACATTTATTCACAGACCATTCAACTCACATACCTGCATTTCCTGGTACCTGCCTCCCATGCCTGCTAAATTCCTCTCTAAGTATAATTTGGTTTGTTGTCATTTTGTTTGTTCCAGCCTTCCACATCCTTTCACAAGAGCTGAAGTCCAGACCCAGTTAAGACTCCTGCTTCCACTAAGCAAGAGCAGTTATAACTAACTTCTTGGTGTCTTGTTCCCAGTGAGTGAAATCCAGAAGCAGGCATTCACCAGGACTGGTGGGCACCTCAAACTCACTGGATGTGCAGGTCCAAAGCTGGAATTGGCTTTAGACCTTTCCAGAGCTGGGCAGCTGCTAAAGGATGGGAGACTGACCTAGAGCAAATGGACCTTGTTTTAGGTACCTCACACTTCTCTTTTCTGTCTAACTCATAGTTGATAAGAAATTCTGAAGAGTAGCAAAAACAAGCACAGCACACAAATGGTGCCTCCTCTTATTTTTTTTTGTGCAAACTCATACTAGGCTTGGGGTTTTGAGTCCCTCCCTGTTCCTGCTTCAGCCCCATGAATACAGAGGCTTGTATTCCTTCAGGGGCAACAGGAAAGAAATGCTAATATTTTCAGCCTTCTCAGTCTTTCAAGTCATAGAACATGTAATTCTACACTCCTGCAATATTATATTTGGCAAGGTGTGAAGCACCATCACATCCCATAAACGAAAAAGGAAAAAGAATTTGCGATTAGGCATTTCTGAAGGCAGAACCCAGTCATACATTTTAGAGGTGCTTGAATTTCACAGTTTTGCCTTTGGAATATTCAGCATAAATTGAGGTCCATTTTAGAAAAATCTCTGCTCTATTTAACTTTTAATCATTTGGTGAGCTGGAACCAAAAGTAAAGTTACCTGTTTTTCCACAAGAGCATATTGCACAATCCTCCTGTCTTGGTTTAACCCTCCTGCAGCCCAGTGCAATTTCCATTTCTATCCCATTCTGGTCATGATATTTTTACTTCAAAATGGACAACAATCTTTTTCAGCAACATTTAATGGAATTGCAAGCAGCAAAATATCCCTTTTTGAGAAGTAACCCTTTTCAGCTATTTAGGGCATGCTGTGGAGGATCCTAACTAGAAAACAGACGGAGTGCTTGCACATTTTTTATAAACAAAGCATACTTTGTTGACCTGGATTAGAAATGTTGATTAGCTCCACCAGTAAGGCTTGTTTCCAGTGTGAGACCTTTCCATTCCACACATTCATTATGGGGAGGATGGCAACCCAACTCTCCATTCACATAGGTTTCTATTCTGTGGTTATATACAGACACAGATGAATGCAGAGGGACTGAGGCTGTCTTTGTGTGGTCTGTGAACTGTCTGGGCCTGAGCCAGCTCTGCTCCAGAAGATGGAAAGTCAGGTTAAAGTGGAGCTATATCCAAGCCAGTAAGACCTGTGGGGAGCTCTACTCTACTGTTGCTGTCACCTTCTTGGCCTCAGCTGGTTTGTGTCTGCCTAGACTTGATGCATGAATAGAGGCATCCAAGTCTTGGATATCTCCCTCCCTCCCAAAAATACACAATCCATTACAGGTTGAAAGAATCTGCTGCAGATTTCAAGCAATGATCAGTACTGTGCACAGAGGGCAAATCTACATTTCTGGTGAGCAAATAAGGAAACAGAAATGTCTTGTTTGTGTACCCAGACTGGGCAGTGAAAACGCATCCCTTATTCCCAGCACAGCCCTCACAGGCACGCATTGTCCCGGGAAACAACTTGGAAGTTTTCAGCCCAGCAAAGGAAGCTCTGGCATCCACGACAGGAGAAGGAGGGAATAGGTCACAGTACTCCTGCTATGTTGAGCTGCTGCTTGCACTCTCCCCATTAACAGTACAAATGAAAGGCATAGGGTGCTGGCAGGTAGAGCCCCAATTCTCCTGAAGAGCAGCATCCAGCAGGAGCTGCAGTTCTTTCCCCAGGGAAACAGCCTGGCTGGCTGTGAGCCCACTGCAGCGTCCCCCCTCCAGCGCCGTGAAACTGGTGATGGTCTCCAGAAAGAATTTCCATCCAGGCTTCAAACGACGTAAGTCAGAAAATTCAATGTGATGGGGAATACGAGGCTGGAGGAATCCCTGCCTGCCCAAAAGGGCAGACAGGTCCCCAGGGGGGAACTGTAACTTCTGCAAGAGCTGCTGGGTCATAACTAAGAAGCATTTGAACCCCTGGTGTTATCACATCACATCCAGCAGAGTAAAATCCAGGTTATTTCCTCTTGCCTAGTACACTTAGGCCGTAAAAACCTGTGGAAAAGATTGCTACCAGGTCACTGTACACAGCATGCTGATCTACAGCTGCCATCACAGTCATGACCAGAAATAGCAGGTGGACAAGGATGAGAGCTGCCCGTGGCTCCACAGGATTCTTGGAAACAGCGTTGCAGTCAAGCATTCAAGCAAAGAGCCATCCCTGGATGAGGACATGTCTGCTGTGTCATGGGCAACCTTTGCCACTCTTCAGCGTTTGTACGCTTGCTGACCAGCTTTCACCAGGCACTTGACATGCAGTGGCATGCACACCTTGGCACTGGCTTTTTAGTTATACAGTGTTTAGTCCAAACCCCAGTGAAAAGCATCGGCTGCATTGCACATCAGCCAGTGCAATGGCTGAACACAACTGGGAAAGACCAAGTATCAAGTCTCACTTATGCAATCCCTTCCAGGACCCATCTTAGGAGTGATTAGGGGTTTTGGTCCTCTTTTTGTATGGTGAAGGCACACAGGCTACACTCGTCTGCTCTTTTAAGCCTCCCCTTATCAGCATGGTGGCATTTCCAGCACCAGCATGGCATCCCTCTTTCTCTTGGAGTTCCTCTTGCTTGAACTTTGGTGGCCATGGCTGCATCCTATGTCCCACATAAGGTCATGCCAGGGCCCTATACAATAGCATTAATCTTTCCTTTGCTCTGCAGCCAAACTGGGATGCCAATATTGTATTCAAATTATTTTTCAGCTTTTGCTGTAAATCTTTCATTTAGTTTTCATGCAAGAAAGTCATTAGAGACAGAGCTTGCTCAGAGATATTTCCATTACGTGCAGTGACAACTCTGAATTGCCTGACTGTACAAGGTCACAGGCTTGGATTGTAATGCATCCTCTGAGCATACAACTCCCAGAGTACTAGAGAAGGATGATTTTGTGGCTTAGGTATTGATTTGAACAAAAGGGTTGCAATCATATGTAGCTGAGCTGGGAAATCCTGGGAGTGCCTGAAGCCACAGGGCACTCCCAAGACAGCAGCTAAAGTTCAGTCATCTCTCCTGGCAGCAAGACACCCACTATACATCATGTCACCTATACATCCCTTGAAGCAGGTCTTGGTAAAGTTCCTTGTAAGGGACACCCAGACCGTCGTGACCTCAATCACAGGGTAGTGTCACTGGGACAATGAGGGTGTAGAGATCGGGGCACAGGGCACCAGAGCTGCCCTCACTGCAGACAGCTGCATCATTGTAAGCCTGGGTCCCCTATGGGAGTCCTGGGAGGTGGAAGTGGTCAGAAGGGCAGTTTGGGTGATGCTGGCCATCAGGCCAGCCTACATGGGGCAAAGATCCCCCTGCCAGCTCTGCTGCAGTTCTGCTGTGAACATCTGGAGAAGGCTCTCAGCAACAGCAGTGAGCTTCAGATGTGATCTGGACCAAAACATCCCCCACAAACACAGGAGAGAATGCTCACTGCTCTGGGCACAAGCCACAGCGGTGATGAAGGGGCACTGTACAATGGAGGCCAAAGCGTTTTTCACCTTGCATTGTAGGTATTTCTCTTCTTCTGCAGAAAGGCCCATTTCATCAGCTTTTTCTAAAGTACTCAGCTTTTTTAAACTGTTTGGTTTTGTTTGGTTTGTTTCTTGGGTATTTTTTAGGGAAGCATTGGTATTGTGCCTGGGGGATGTACTAAACTTACGTGCTTGTTGGAAAGACGCAGCTGGGCAGCAGATAAAACTCCCCAGATGGATTTCAGGAAAACGCTTTATTGAAAATAAAGAGGTAGACCTTCAGCATTAAAAAAGGAGGAAAAAAAAATCAGTCATGGTTCTTTTAGCAGAATTCCTATAAGACAGCAGAGATATTATTAGTAAAAGAAAAGTATCAGCAGAAAAATGTTCACAACCTAGTGCTGATGATTTAAGAGTAGTCAGGGATTCAGCAGACATTTTAATGCACCAGCAGCAGAAGGCTTAAAAATAAAAAAAGTTTTTGATTTAAAGGGAAAGTTATCAATGTTGAAACATTAGTTTGTGTCTCACTCTCTTGGCTGCTGGATCTATCTCTCACCTGTGAAGTGCAAGAGTAGTGTTTTTTCCTTTTTTTTTCTTTTCTTTTTAATGGAAAAGTAAGTCTAAGAGTGACCTTGTTCACAGTCACAGGGTGAATCTCACCTCCCACTAGACACATCTTTCCTGGTGGAGGTTTTCCTGGAAGGGGCAGGTCAGACAGCCCTCATGCTGCTATGGCACAACAGAGTTCTCCTGCTCTCCCTGGACTGGTGGGCATCAGAAGCCAAAAAAGCCCTTGCTGATGTTTGCCAGTTAGCAGCTATAACTAAAGATGAAAATGTCTCTTGTAAAAATGACACCTTGACACCTTGAAGTGACAACTCCAAGGCCACGTTCGCTGCCTGCACAGACCAGTACCTCCTGGTGCAGGCCAAAATGCGCTGGTGCCTGTGTCTGCAGCTGTGTGTGCTGGCACATCCACTCAGACCATCATCAGGAGAGCCAGCAGATCATGCTGCCATGGTCAGCAGCCAAAGCCAGGGTCCACAGGAATGGAAGATATGCACACTTGCCATGCTGGTTCAGAGCTGTGGGGCATGCAGGGCCTGCAGATGGTGCTATTTAATTGTTAAAATGACTCCTCCTCCCATCATAACCATTTGCAGGCTTCACTTTGGCCGGAGCAGCATGGGCACTGCAGAGCTGCAGCTGCTCAGGGCTGTGATCCCATCCACAGAGGCGGATTCTTCCTTGGGCAGCAGGAGTGGTAAATCACCCTTCGCTGTGACAGTGTGGTTTCCTCTTCCCACTCCTTGGATAGGGAAAAAATATAAAAACTGTGTCAAGGAAAGGCCAACACCTGCTGACATGGTGTGAGCACAGCTTCCCCCAATTCAATTGGGGGGGTTGCTGGAGGGGGTTGCTTCCTTGCAATATGGCAGTGAGACAGCCATATTTTAGAGGCTCTCAGATAGGGTTTTGGGAGCCCTCCTGAGTGTTCGTAGATGAGCACACTAAATCCTGAGGTACTCCACCACTGATAGGAAGTGCCAGTAGATTGTAGACAAGGTTGGCCACAAAAGCAGGAGAGACAAATTAGTTTAGATAAAACTTTCAGATTTGCAAAAGCTCAGCACACCTAGCAATGTCAATTTCTTCTGCAAGTCTCCTAGAGTCTGCCTGAACCCTTAGTCACCCAAAAGTAACTTTAAAACCTGGCCCAATTTGATCCCTTCTGCAGGAGCATTCTACTAGCCCAAAAATGTTCTCTTGAAGAACTTAAACTTGGCTCCTTGTTCTGTCCTTGGGACATGGCCAAGCCATGCGGCCATACAAACTACCCCTCGCTTACCGCAGGCATGAAGAGCAGGTCATGCAAAAGATTCTTACAAGTCTCAGAGCATAACTTTCCAGCCTCTTTCACTGGGGCTCTGTACCTTTAAACCACACTACCTCCTCTTTTCTGCAGCCTTTTAGGGAGAGGGGAAGGGAAGGAGTGAGCAGGGCAGAATAGATGGGGAATGGAAGAGAGAGTAAAAAAACAACAAAACCAGCAACCTTTGGTATCAAAATCCTGTCAAGCTGAGGGGGGGAGAAAAAGAAAGAAGTGGAATGAGGAAGAGGACAGAAAAGAGACCCAGAGGTGAGCTCAGATGAAGATGTGTCAAAATTTCAGGTGCTTTCTGGCAATTGTAAACATATTTGCAGACATAGTTTTATTCTTTCTTCTGGGACATGGGGAAGAAATAATTTGCTAAGCAGAAAGGCATATCTTATATCTATGAGAAGGCTTCTCAAACCCAGCTGAGCTCAGGATCTCTCAGACTAGCACCACATTACCCCCACTTCGCAGGCCTTGTAGACATTCCCTGCAATGTCCTTGCACCTGCTGCAGCTCAGTAGACTATCCCTCCTCACTGATCACAGGTGTAATCCCTTCCCATCATGGAGGAATGGGGCTTCTGCTGGTAGCAAAAGCAATTTAAGGATCTCTGATCCTCTACACTGGAGGTGTTGCACCACTGTCACCTAATTGTCCTCTTTTTAAAATTTGCTGCATTGCCTTTTGAACCCTCCCCCCCTATATGCACACCATGTGGTTGTGACCCAACAACATCTAAGAAACAGTTGAATAGCACAACAGCATTGATGCTATTCTAGGAGTATTTTCCTTTTATTGAAACCTTATTGAAATCTTTATTAAAACACTGCTATGCTCTGAAGTAGACATGAATCCAGATGAGACAGGGACTCAGACATTGCACCAAGATACATTATGGTATGATGATAAGTTTGTAATCAGTGAAATTAGCGTCTTTTAAAAACTCCACCTGTCAGCTGACAAATTCCGTTAGCTTATAGTAATCCAACTGTAAAATAAAGATAGGTTAATTTAAGCCACCTACTTTGTCCTCAAACATACCCCTCTTGATCTTGATCCCACAGATCATTCTGTGGTCTGGCATTAGCAGAGATGCGAAAACCTGTTGCAGAGTTAATTAATTGCTGAGGTGAACAAATTTTACAGCCATTAAGGACTCCAAAGGATCCTACCCTCCAGCTTGCAAACTGCCAGGAGATGATGTGAAATATGCATTGACTTAACCAATTATCTGATAATGTGAAGCTGATGCACAAGTACCTTCCATGTGATGATGAATGTTGAAAATGTAGCTTGGACCCTGAAACTACTGATGAAAAAAACAGTTCTAATTCGACCAGGAATGCAATTTTTCTGCAACTGAGAGAGAACCAAACATGTCTGCATTATCACTAAAAATTCCTCTCTACAAATGTAGGAGGATTTTCAATTCACCTACTTTTATCCCAGTGACAGAGAAAGTCTCCCTGAGGGCTGAAATCCAGAGCTGGATGGATTCCACTTCTCTCTTACTTACTTACCCTTACTTACTGTCCTCTGTGAAATGTTTTATTTTTTCATCTTCCCACTGCCAGACTGACTGAACAGACTTTTCTGAGGCCTTTGTGGAGGAAGTGCGCAGCACGCTGGTTTAAAATGATGACGCTATATGAAATCAGTGCAGCCAAAGGAATGGGTTATGAGTAAGGTATCTGATATGTCCCAAACATAAATGCCAAAGGGAAAAACATTCCCCTGCTGAAATTTTACAGTTCCTAGGAATTTCCAGAAATATATTTTCTGGACACAATCTTGTTCATTATCTTCTTTATAAGTACTACTTTCTGGAAGGTATTGTAAAATAATTTCCAGTAAAAATGATGAAGTGATATATCGTGATAAGAGCAGAATATTTACATGGGAAAGCTTACCCACATTCATAAGGGGTGCTCAGACAAATATCATACATAGTCAAATTCGAAAATAAGCCTTTAGAAATATAAATTGCATCCCTGCTACCCTCTTCTTGTAAAAAAAAAAATCTAATATCCAAGGTCCTTGGACTGTGATAATATTTTGGGGAACATGGTAGATAATAAAATCACTACAAGCTTCAAGAGCAGCAGGGAGGCAAGGAGAGTAGATCTGGAGGCAAGAACATTGGATAACAAAAAGGAACAAGAAGGTGGTGTTCTCTCCAAATACAGCGCTGTGAGGCCATCCCAGACTACTACTGCCTGTGTCTCTGCCAGTAGATTACAAGCACCCTGTGCTACCCACTAGCACTGAGGATGGCTGGCATGAAATGGTCCATACCCATGCCTGTAAACTATCTTAATTTCTAAGCCACAGTGGCTGCCGATGAGCTGCCTATTGGGAATGGTCACGGGCTTGTGCTAACCCCAGACTGTGCTCAGACATTGTCTGGCCTGAGCAGATCTGTCTGATCTAAGACAAAACCACACCAGAGCCTGAGCTAACAATTTAGCACCAGGGGCAATCAAGTTCAAGTGCCCAGAAACATTTCCTGTTTAATTTACTATTCTAGGTGTAGCCAGTACATCTAGGCTTCAGAGATGCATTGGGAGGATGATGTTGAAAAATGGGAAAAGGCTCAGAAGAGGGCCACAAAAGCAATTTGTTGTCTATAAAACTTAGTGAGATGCTCAAAGAGCTCTATTTATTAAATTTATTTAAGGAACTAAAAGGTGTTGATCACGATCTACAAGAACCCATATAGAAAACAGACTTCCTGTAGACAACTACCTTAATCTCCAGGAGTTAAAAAGCCATTCTGATATCCAGTAGCTAGACAAATTCAAGATGTAAATAAGGCACATTTCTGAGCATTAGGGGAATTAACTATGGAACAAAGTGCTCTGATGGATTATTCATCATGTGTGATCCTTAATTTAATTTGTTTCTAAAAAACATCTTATGGCTACAACAGGTGCTTGGGGCCTCCTAAGAAAAGAATAACTGAGCTTATTTCACACAGAATCACAGAA